>NW_022436941.1:17787829-17794414 GCF_009761245.1 Sapajus apella | reverse complement strand
GTGAGCCGATATTGCCCCACTGCCCTCCAGCCTGGGAAACATGAGGAAACCCCCGCTAAAAAAAAAAAAAAAAAAAAAGAAATAACCATAAAAATGGGCAGCCAGCAGCCCTCAGGACTGCTCTATCTATGAAGTAGCTATTCTTTTATTCCTTCACTTTCTTAAACTTGCTTTCACTTTGCACTATGAACTCATCCTGAATTCTTTCTTGCGAAAGATCCAAGAACCCTCTCTTTAAGTCTGGATCAGGAGCCCTTTCCTGTAACATAGCCATCCAGAGTAGAGCTATACTTTCCAAGCTTCTTTAAATCCAGGTGTGACAGTATCACTATGGTCTGGCCAACAAGACAAGTAAGTGACATTTATAACTCCCCAGTTACATTCTTAAAGAAACAGGTCACGCCCACCACTTTCCTTTTTTGTTCTTCCTGATAACTAAAACATGGACATTCTAGCAAAAGCTAGAGAAGTCATCTTAGGCAAAAACATGGACCTCACATGGAAAAGGCCATACATTAAAGACAACAAGCTACAGCCTTGACATCATGGAGCTGCCACATTAGGTGTGGTCAGCTTGCACTTAGGTTGAAACATGAGAAATAAATTAACCTCTGTTTTTCTCAAGCCACTATTATTTGGGCATCTTTGTTATAACAGTTAAACCTATATCTAACTAATATAAAAGTAGTATCTGGAAGGGGGACTTAATATTACATATAGATATATGTAATATTAATGTAGCAATTGAACAGGGAACAGCAAATATTCAGATAACCTAGGGTGGAAAGCTGGTGGCTGTTTGGCTAAACTGTTACCTGCCATACATTGGAAAGTAAGCCATAAACTGTCAGAGTCTGTAACTCTAAGGCAACTAGCAGGAAAAACTCAGGACCTTGGTGTATGTTGGCTGCTTCTTGCCACTTGAAGCAAATCTTACAAAAGAGATGAAGTCAGAAATAGTTTTCCCTAAGGGAGGAGAATTCTAGTTTATGAAAGGAGGCATTTTCTGTCTTGCCTGAAATATAAATTGAGTGAAAGTGCAGTAATTTGGATGCTCAAACTTTTTTTAAAAAAAGTGTTTTTGGTTGTTTGTTTGTTTGGTTGGTTTTTGGAGATAGGGTCTGTCACTCAGGCTGGAGTGCAGTGGTGCAAACACAGCTCACTGCAGCCCCAGCTTCCTGGGCTCAAGCAATCCTTCTACCTCAGCCTTGTACCACCACACCTTGCTAATTTTTAGGGCAGAGAAGCGTTGTTAACATATTGCTCAGGCTGGTCTCAAACATCTGGCTTCAAAAAATCCTCCTGCCTCAGCCTCCTAAAGTGCTGGGATTATGGGTATGAGCCACTGTGCCCAGCGAAAAAAGCCAATTCTTCTTTACCGAACACTGAAGCAAGAATAAAAGGTAGCTCTCAAGAGCAGCTGTAAGTGGACATTAGAATACACCCCCCACCTACTCATGGAGAAAGAAAGAGAAAGGAAAAGAAGGAAGGGAAGAAGGAGAGAAAGAGAGAGAGAGGAAGGAAGGAAGGAAGGGAGGGAGGAAGGGAGGAAGGAAGGAAGGGAGGAAGGGAGGAAGGGAGGAGGGAAGGAGGGAAGGAGGGAAAGAGGGAAGAAAGGAAAGAAAGAAAGAAAGAAAGAGAGAAAGAGAGAAAGAAAGAAAAGGAAGAAAGAGAGAGAAAGAAAGGAAAAGAAAAAAGAAAGAAAGAATGAAAGAAAGGAAAGAAAGAACGAAAGAACGAAGAAAGAAAAAGAAAGAGAGAAAGAAAGAAAGAAAGAAAGAAAGAAAGAAAGAAAGAAAGAAAGAAAGAAAGAAAGAAAAGAAAAGAAAAGGAAGAGGAAGAAAGGGAATGAAAAATATCTTGGACCCCTTCAAGCTGGGAATGGCTCAGGGCAAATGTGCCTCCCATTCTATTCAAAGTCATCCATCCACTCACAGAGATAGATACATATTCTGATTGCCTCTTTTGGAAAGACTTATCAGAAACTCAAAAGAATGCAACTATCTGTCTCACTTACCTGTGACCTGGAAGTCCTCAGTGGGGCGAACTTGCTTTGGGTTGTCTCTGTCTGTCTGAATGGAGCTACTGTACTTCTTACATATATTAATCGATGTCTCGTGTCTCCCTAAAATCTATAAAACCAAGTTGTGCCCTGACCGCTTTGGGCACATGTTGTCCAGACTTCTGAGGCTGTGTCACGGGTGCGTCCTCAAACTTGGCAGGAGTTTCTCATAGTTACTGAAACTAGGAGACAAAAAGAGATACCTGACAGGTGACAAGACCTTTGCTTGAGGGACACCACAAGCCTAGGTCAACCCTGTGAAGGAGAGAGCCAGGGAAGAAATACCCCAACCTTTCTCATTCTTCCCTTCCTCTGATCTTCCTCTAGGGCTTCCCATTGGCTGAACTCAATTGAGAACAGAACAAGGAATTTCTATAGAGGTAATCCTGTCAGTCTCCCAGAAAAAAAGATTAGGGTAGAGAAGGAGAAAAATCAATGATCTATAAGAGCAAATAAATAATATTCTACATATCCTCACACCTACACCAGCAGGAAAATAGAGTACAATGCTATGCAGCCTTTAAGAATGGTTCATTCTTCAATGTCCACTGCAGGTGAGGCAATGAACACAATGAACAGAGAGTCCCTCCTAGAAAACAGAACAAGATGCTGTCATGTGAAGACCCACTGCCAGGGAAGGGATCCTAGCAGCTTCTGTTTATCTGGACCAGTAACAGCAGCCTTCCTTTTCCAAATGGGAGTCTTAACTGTGGTTATTACATTGTGAAGGAGAGATAACTTATTTTCAGTGCATAGGTTGCTAGGCCATGAGGAACTATACCCAGACAAAATGAGAGCATTACACATAGACTTTGCTCAAGATGTGGTAATTAGATAGGACTTATGAGTTACCTCCTCTTTGATAAGAAAGAAAATAAATATGCTTCGTTTGTGAGAAAAAGCATGTGCAGATATTTAGGTAGTTAAAGGCACTGACTGTGGCAGAGGTTGTTAATTATCCTTCAATATCTGTTCTCCCCATCTTCCTTTAGAAATAGAATCCCCAAATTATATCTGGGCACATGGCCATCAGATTCCTTTGCAGCCAATTTTGGTCACTTTACTAAGTCTTGGCCAAAACATCTAAGCAGTAGTTTTGTTGAAATTCATTCTTATGTCCTTAAAGTAAAGGAAATGATGTCTGCTTCCCTCTTTTCTTCCTTCCTTCTGGCTGTGAATTGGACAGACACTTGCAATAGTGAGAGCAGTGATATTGGGCTATAGGTAGAAGCCACATGTTGGAAATGGCAGAGCAGTGAGATGGATGAAACATGAGCCCCAACATTATGAAACCACAATTATCCCCGGACTACTTATTCTTGGATGTTATTTAAGAATAAAAGAAAGGCCTGGCGTTGTGGCTCATGCCTATAATCCAAGCACTTTGGAGGCCAAGGAGGGCAGATCACCTGAGGTTGGGAGTTCAAGACCAGCCTGACCAACATGGTGAAACCCGTCTTTATTAAAAAAAAAAAAAAAAAAGAATAAAAGAAAAATCTCATTTCTTTTGAGTATACATTACAGAGGCCAAAACCTTTACCTTAACTAATATTTAAACCAGGGTGTAACTAAAGAGAACAGGAAATTCAGTCACCCTAGAGGAAGCCAAGAGAAAGGAACCTACTCAAGATTTAAGTGACTATGCCTTCTCTCACACCCAGAACAATCTCTAAGACCATGGCCATTTGGGAGAATATTACATATATGTGTTGATATGACAACCCTAGACATTTCTTCATTGGAATTGCATGTGAAAGTACCTATCACATACTCAGTCCAGATACTATCTTCTGCTTCTAAACTGAAGTGGCCCCGTATACAAAAAGGACCCAGTATGGCCCTAAAACCAAGAATTACTTGGGCAAACAGAAAATTGTCCCTTCCTTGAGGGGACAAAGAGTGATGTTCTTTTTCTTTCTGGCATACAAAGAGCATAGAGGGAGGAAAAAATACACTTGGAAATGACAAAGAGTACTTTATTGAGACTGGAGAAAATAGTGTGAAACCCAGGGCAAGGAAGGGGTCTCTATAATGACCAGTGATTAGGTGAAGGGGGAAGGAGGAAGAGGCCAGCAGGACTGTTACCAAGAGAGAGGCCTGGTGGAAGCTGATTCAGAGATTTGAGCCAAATGTGTAATTGAAACCAGAACTGATTAGGATGAAAGTACAAGTTTAAAAGTGAGATCACAAAACCAATTCCAAGTAACCACAGTGTTTATATGTAGAGATGGAATAGATCCTAAGAGCCTTAGGAGATCTCTTGCCTATTTTCTAAACAAGACTCACATTCCAATGCCCAGCAGGGACACTTGAGGGTAATGAGTAAGTACATCCCCATTTATCTTCCAATCAGATGGGAAATTCCCATGTGCTTTATCTAGTTTGAAGTTTTATTTTGAAATGCAACTATGGAAATGAAATTAAGATAAGCAACTTTTAAAGTCTTGTACTAGACACAGTGAGTTTTACTTGACTAGGGACTTTGTTTAACTAAGGTCATTTGTATTACCTTAAGTAGCCAGGAAGGAAGACGATCCCCTCAGGGACTCAGGGCCTACCAGTTGTTCACAAACAGAAGTGAAACTAGAGACTCACAGTATTGGTAAATATCTTTTTCTCCTTATTCCCTTGACAAATGTATACCTGCTTGACAGAGTCCATTACTAATTTTGAAGGGTGCTCATTGCCAGTTTTCTAAGTATACCATTATTAAAAGATGAATATATTTTTTGAAAATGTCAATACAATTTTAACCGAATTTTAAGAATGTAAGATGGAAATAGTCTATGCAGATGTTATATATTGATTTCTAAAAATATTTTCTTCCCAGTGACTGCTTCTCAATTTTGGGTATTGGGATCTTTTTCCTTATCTATATTAACTGGAAAATTAGCATGGGGAATTTTCGTAATGCAATATGAATTCTCAATGGTCAGTGGAACTGAATCAGAAGGCCCAATTTTGCTAACAGCTAACCAAGAAATTAATTCTCTCTAATACTGCTTCTTACCTATGTGGTTTTGTACGAGCCACATAACCTCTCTGTTTATCACCTTTAAAATGAGAATAAAGGCCGGGTGCAGTGGCTCATGCCTGGAATTCCAGCACTTTGGGAAGCCCCGATGAGCGGATCACTTGAGGCCAAGTGTTTGACACCAGCTGGCAACATGGTGAAACCCCATCTCTACTAAAAATACAAAAATTAGCCGGACATGGTGGCACACACCTGTAATCCCATCTACTCCAGAGTCTGAGGCACAAGAATTGCTTGAACCCTGGAGACAGAGACTGTAGTGAGCCAAGACAGCACCACTGCACTCCAGCCCAGGGAAACAAAGCAAGGCTATCTCAAAAAATTAATTAACTAAATTTAAAAAAATAAAATAAGAATAAAATGTCTTTTCTCATCTATATGGGAAGCACAATTGAAAGAATACATGTAAAACTATACCATAAACTGTCAAATGCTGGTGGACTCCAGGCCTTCAGGTAAGGTAGAGCTGCCTCCAGAACTCAGCATCTCCAACTCTTTCTCTTCTTCAACCCCATTCTAATGCCAGCCTCTCTCCTTGCCTTCTGAGTTCTTACACTCGCCTTCCCTTCATTCTCTCTGTGTACAAAATGGGAATTATATTATCTACCTAATGTAATTGGTATAAGGACAACCTGGAAAGTTCCTGGTGTGATGCTTAGCATATGGTCAACTCAATAAATCCAACTAAAGATGGGCAAAAGCAATCAGAGACCATCTAATCTACTTCTCTTATGCAGTTGAGGAACCAGAGCTGAGCAGTAAGGAAACTGTGCAATTACACATGGAGCAGCAGATTTAGATCCCAGGTCTCTGGACACTCAGCAGAGAATTTCAGTGAAACCAGTATGAAGATGAGGTGAGGGGCAAGGGAGGGAAGGAAAAACAAAATATGGTCCTTTTCCTATGGCTCAGTGGGCTATTACAGGTATATATGTCACACAAATCTTCTAATTAGGGTTTTATTATCTGATAAAATACATTCGGATACATCCACATAATGGAAAATTATTCAGCCACCAAAAAGTCTGAAGTAGACCAATAACCACTAGCACAGAAAGGTGTGCCCAATATATTTAGGGGCGAAAGAAAACTGCTGTGTGGTATCTACAACATGGTCCCATTTTTGTTTCATGTATATAAGTCTTATGGTAATAAGACTGGAAGGCATCTTCCAGATCATTAGCAGTGGTTATCCTTCCACCTAATAAATGCCTTTCCTTTTCTTTTTTATTTCTATATTATTTACATTCTCAGATTTCAATCATTAGGAAAAAATAAATCTTTTTAAGTAAAAAAAAAAAAAAAAACTTTTGAAATAAAGACCAATTGCATAAAAGTACAATTATTCAGCACTATGAAAGATTAAGAGCTTTGGCAAGAATAATGAAAATATTCAGCCCCTTTCTTTCTTAAAGATTATTGCTGTCTGATAGCATTTCCTTTATGTGAGTAATATGAGCAAAAATAAATAAATAAATAAATAAATAAA
>NW_022436941.1:17603397-17787729 GCF_009761245.1 Sapajus apella | reverse complement strand
ATATGAGCAAAAATAAATAAATAAATAAATAAATAAATAAAACAGAGGCAAGCACTTATCATGGAACATCTTTTCTCCATGTTCTTGTGTTCTTGAGTAAATAAAAAGATGCAAAGCAGGCTATCTTGGAAGCAAGTATGAAAATTCTCCCTACCCCCATAGCTAAAAAGGAAATAAATTCAAATTATGTCTCACAGCACATGCACAATAGCCTGCAGTGTTTTATTTTATTTATTTTTATTTTTATTTTTTTTTATTGTTTTTTTTTTTTTTTTTTTTTTTTTTGGGGTGGAGTTTCGCTCTTGTTACCCAGGCTGGAGTGCAATGGCGCGATCTCGGCTCACCGCAACCTCCGCCTCCTGGGTTCAGGCAATTCTCCTGCCTCAGCCTCCTGAGTAGCTGGGATTACAGGCACGTGCCACCATGCCCAGCTAATTTTTTGTAGTTTTAGTAGAGACGGGGTTTCACCGTGTTGACCAGGATGGTCTCGATCTCTTGACCTCGTGATCCACCCGCCTCGGCCTCCCAAAGTGCTGGGATTACAGGCTTGAGCCACCGCGCCCGGCCCTATTTATTGTTTTTAAGACAGAGTCTCACTCTATTGCCCAGGCTAGGATCCACTGACATGATCTCAGCTCACCACAACCACCACCTCCCAGGTTCAAGCAATTCTCCTGCCTCAGCCTCCTGAGTAGCTGGGATTACAGGTACATGCCACGATGCCTGGCTAGCTTGCAGTATTTTAATCCACTGTTGCTTGGTATCTTAGTCCTAAAAATCTTAACCTTGTCTGAGAATGCCATGAAATATACCAAAAGGTATACACAAGTGCATGTGTACAGTTTCCTGGAAGAAGGAACTATAATCCCATCATCCAAACCTACAAATATTAAGAACCACAGTATTCATGTATTCACACATATTCAAATATGCTACAGACACTTGAGAATTGTTTTCCTCCGCGCATTGTTGTACATGCAGTAGGAATGTTATTAGCCTTTCTACACCCGTCATTTCTAATTCTGGCAGCAATGCTGCAAGTAAAGATTATCCCTATTTTACCAATGGGCAATATAGAGAATTAAAGAGGTCTATAAATTATTTGACACTCCTTCCAGTGAGAGTTAGGGCACTATGCTCCTTCCCCTTGAGTCTACATGGGCTCTGTGACTGTGTTGACTAACTGAATATTGTGGAAGTGACACTGTCAATTTCCAGGCCCAGGACTTAAGACACAGGCAGCTTCCAGTTAATGTCCTTTGGAATAGTAGCTCTTCAAAGCTAGCCATCACATTGTGAAAAAGCCAAAGCAGCCCCCTGGAGATGCTCACACAGAGAGGAACTGAGCTCACCAAACTGCCAGTCACACAGATGGGCTGTCACGGAAGTCAGTGTTCCAGTCCCAGTCCAGCTGCCCCAGACGATGCTGTGTGGCATAGAGATGAGCCAATATCCCCAATAAGTTTGTGGTAGGCAGAATAATGGGAAGAGGTACACATCCTAATTCCCAGAGCCTATGAATATGTTACATGGCAAGGGTGAATTCAAATTGCAGATGGAATTGCTAAGCAGCTGACCTTAAAGTAGGGAGATTATCCTGAGATATCCAGATGGTCCCAATGTAATAAAAAGGTCCTTAAAAGAAGAAAAGGGAAGCAGGAGAGGTCAGAGTGATTTAGTGGGAAAACAACTTGACCAGCTGTTGCTGGCTTTGAAGATGGAGGAAGAGGCTGTGAGCCAAGGAATACAGGCATCCTCTAGAAGCTGGAAAAGGCAAGAAAACAGATTCTCCCCCTGGATCTTCCAGAAAGATACACACCCCTGCTGAGACCTTGATTTTAGCTCAGTGAGAACTGTGTTTGATTGCTTCCTTACAGAACTATAAGGTAACAAATTTGTGTTGTTTTAAGCCACTAAATTTGTCACACAGCAATAGAAAACCAACATAGAGTCCTTTCCAAATTGAACATTTGTGAGCAAAATGAATTACAGTTTAAAAACCACTGTGTTTTGGGTTGGTTTGTTCCTCTGTGATAGATAACTAGAACAATATAATTAAGCTCAAGATAATTAATCTTTCCAAGTGATCCAAAAAGTTCATTTACTTGGCTCTGGTATGACATTTTTCACTGTGAAAACCTTCATGGTCAAAATTTCACCGGTCACTCCTTCCCCCAGGCTTCCTGGACATCACTTCTCTCCTTGCCACTCTGAATCTGCTCTCCCATGGGTTTCAACTGCTCTCTCTGCACCAAACCCCACGTGGTCTTTTCTCTGTCCTTATTCTCAGTGGTGTTATTGTTGACCACCACTTCTCTTTCTTTCTCCAAGAAGAGATTCTTACACACACCATTACTTCAAGGTCAACATATTAAAATCCAAACATATCATTCTTAAAAGTAATGACTACTTAAAAAGTTAATAGTACACAAGAGCAAAATTAACAACTTCTTAGTAGGTTATCAAACATTTTTATGAAGGCCTAAGCCTCTTGTTTTAACTTACTTGAAGATGTTTTATAGATTTAATTTTCTAGTTTAAGTATCTTTTTTTCAGTGGAGCTATAAATGCCCTTTTAAATTAGTGGTAGTGAAAGTAGTTATCCTGGAAATAATTATATTTAGCAATTAAGTTTTATAATAAAGCTATTTTAATCAGCTGAAATAACACTCTTCACTGGTCATTATACTACTAGATAAGGAGAGTTACATTTTCAGGCAGGATAAGACCACTTCAGTTCTTCAAAAGGAACTTTCATAGTAAGTCTTCCCACAAAATTCCAAAGTAAAGTGATAACTGACTGAAAAATAGCATGATTCTCTTTCACTCCTCCTCATTTGTTGAAGATCATCATCTCTCAATGTGTTAAAAAACTGATGATTTAAAGAAAGTCCATTTCTCCCAAGTGAAACCAGTGATAGATGTTTCAAATCCCAGAGAAACTCCCTCTGGCCTACCAATCCAAACACAGATTAGATGCAACCATGTTCAACTTTAAACTATAATTAACCAAGTAGCCTTTTGACTCAAATCTCTGTGATACTCCCAGAAGTGTAGCTGTGAGTCGGAAGACATAGCAGGAAAAATACACCACAAGGTGCTATTTGTTAAAAAGATAAACATAACTATTGCGTATTTATAAATATTGCTAAAATATGAAACAAACATGAATGTATTTCTCTGTAAACCAAGTCTCAATTGAATTTTTGTGTTCTTATTGCAATTTTGCCAAATAAGGAGAATTGATACAGTATAAGTCAAAAATCAAACAAAAAGAGGATTTGAAGCTAGACTTTCATTATTAAGAAAGCACAAAGAACTTCCAAGAACACTTGGGGAAACCTATCAATATACAAAGATGTAAAAGTCACTGGGTGACACAGTAACTGGTCTGTTTCCCTACAGGCTGTACAGCAAAAGTAATTTCAGGAGTGAGCTAATCAGGATACAAACAAATTATTTTGTTGGGCTCCCCACCAAAAAAAATAAAAACTGTGAAGATGTAAAATAACTCTACCCATTAGCACTCTTTAATATATGATGGAAAATCCGACTCAAACTTGCCTAGTTAATTAGAGAAATATATTGGTTCATGCAGCTGAAAGCTCAAGGACTAAGCTTCAGGTATAATTTGACTCAGGGGCTTATATAAGCAGTGCTATAGGAGGTCGGTTAATCTCCAAATTTTGATTTTGTCATTCTCTGAGTATTGGCTTCATTCTGAGGTTATCTCCCCTTGTGACAGTAGCAGTGTCAAGCCTCATGTTCTTACATCACTGGATTCTATGGAAATGTGAATGCTCTTCTTTCTCAGGACTCCAGCCAAGGTCTCCTCATATCTCCCTCCCTCTGGCTGGGTTAGATGCCCATCATCAACCCCATTACTTGGCCAGAAGAATGGGATATGCTAACTGGTTTTTCCGTGGAACCCAGGAAACAGTCACACCCATGCAAATATGGCAAGACATAGGGAAGTAGTTTCCCAAGGGAAATTTAACATACTATAGAGTGTGAATGTTTGTTAGGCAACAGTGTTCACTGTAATATACTGTCATCAGATATTAATACAAGACATTTTTATTGATACATGGTATTTGTACAGATTTATGGGACACGTGCTATTTCATTATAAGCATAGAATGTGTAATAATCAAGTCAGATTATTTAGGATATCCATCATTTCGAGCATTTATGATTTCTGTGTGTTGAGAACATTTCAAGACCTCTCTTCTAGCTATTTTGAGATATGTAATACTTTGTTGATAACTAGTCACCCTGTTCTGCTATCTAACATTAGAAATTATTTCTGCTATCTAACTATAGGTTTGTATCCACTAACCAACCTCTCTTCATCTCCCCTTGCCATACACACACCCTTCCCAGCCTCTGATAATTATCATTCTCCTCTCTCCCTTCACGAGATAGACTTTTTTAGTTCCCACATGTGAATGAGAATATGGTATTTGTCTTTCTGTGCCTGGCTTATTTCACTTAACATAACGACCTCCAGTGCTATCCATGTTGCTGCAAATGACAGGATTTTATTCTTTTTATGACAGAACAGTATATATAACATCATATTTTCTTTATCCATTTGTCCATCCCCAGACACTTAGGCCGATTCCAGATCTTTACTACTGTGGATAGTGCTGCAGCAAACATGGGGGTGTGGGAATCTCTTTAATATGCTGATTTTATTTCCTTCAGATCAACATCCAGTAGTGGGATCATATGGATAGTTCTATTTTTAGTTATTTGAGAAAACCTCATAATGTCTTCCATAGTGGCTGTACTCATTTACATTCCAGTAGTGTATAAGAGTAATAAAAGACATTTTGAGTATTGTTTTATATGTTTAAATGAGAAGTAAAGTCATTTAGGTTTATAAGCACTTATGGTCTGATATGCAAGTATAAAAAATATTCAACCCAGCCACCCTGATACCTAATGAGATACTGATTCTGCTGCTCTTTCATCCTCTCTGTGTTTTGTCCAACTTTGTCTCCCACAACATCCATCCATGCAAACTTCGCTCTGGTCTCATCCATTGGCTGATCTGGATTACTTACTTCTATACCTTGATCTTCCCAATTCCTAGGGCCTGGACTGTCCTTTCCCTCTTTATTCTCTAATATCTGAATTCTCCTTTTCCAAAGCCTGACTCATAGCTACTTTCTCTATGAAGCAATTTAGAAATAGTGACCTTTTCTCCTAAATTTTCTTATAATTTTTAGGTTAAAATTTGCTATTTACCACTAATTCCCACTCTCTAGATCATGGACGATATTATTTTGATGGTTGAAATCACACCAGCTGACCTTAATATGATCCTAAATTTCTTCTCCATAGAACACTCCTAGAAGTCCCTATAAATCAATCAAAGTTTGCTCATAAAATGAAACTTCTTGGCTGCTTTGCATGAACACTAGGTATTACATTCTCATTCTTTTCATTTATAGCCATAACAGCTTGTATCATATGAGTATATAAAGCTTTGTCCCTAGAAAATGTTCAATGAATGTTTGGCCAATAACACTTAATGGAATGGAGGGCAAAATCTAAGGATGAGCTGAATGACAGTGGTAACTGGGACAAAAACTAATTATGTGTTAAGGATATACACTTCTGTGATGAGCGTTTAAAATGTGAGCATTCCAAGTTTCCTTTCCCCAAACAGTATGTATTCACAAAATTGGAAATTAAAATGTACATAAAAGCTTTCCCTGAATAAATGGTTAGAAACCACTTAAAGGAAAATACTGACATTTAGCTATTCTTTGTCCTGAGAAATAAAATATTTTAGCAGATTCACTTATTCAGAAAATACAATCTGTGGGAGGTGATATATTTGAGGAGAGGGAAAAAAAAATCCATCCTCACAACCAGATGTGGTTGGGGAATGATTTCTGGAATTGTGAACAATTATTGTATATATTTTTAGCTGTGGTTTCAGATGACCTTTTACTGTATTGGGAATTATAGCATTTTATAGCCCAGAAGTGATTACATAAAATCATGTTAAAGTGATTATAATAAGAACTACATAGGCAGTAATGTTTGCTGCTCTGCAAAACACTTTGCCCAGGAGACTCTTTAAAGCTGAATGGAGCAGAAAATGCTGGTAGTCATAATAGACCTGTTCCTCCAGTAAAAGTCCACTCTCACTAGCAACCACAACCTGCCAGCATTTTCTTTAAATCTCACAACTCATCTACCACTGAACATCAAAACAGCCAGTTACATCCTTGTAAAACAGGGCAGATTAGCAATTTAGCAGCATATCATAAGTGCCTCTTCCTTTATCTTCCTATCATTTTTTTATTTTTTGTTTATTTGTTTTTGAGACAGAGTCTTGCTCTGTCACTCAGGCTGGAGTGCAGTGGTGTGATCTCGGCTCATTGCAACCTTCCTCTCCTGGGTTCAAGTGATTCTCCTGCCTCAGCCTTCCAAGTAGGTGGGATCACAGGCACCCACCATCATGCCCAGCTAATTTTTGTATTTTTGTAGAGACAGGGTTTCACCATGTTAGGCAGGCTGGTCTTGAATTTCTAACCTCAGGTGATCTACCCAACTCAACCTCCCAAAGTGCTGGGATTACAGGCGTGAGCCACTGTGCTGGTCTGGTTCTACACTTTCATGAATTTAGAGTCTGTGGCAGGAGAGAAGATGAACTGGGATAAAAAGAATGATGGGGGAGGTAGGGCTGTCAATTTGGAGTACATTGCAAAAGTCTGCCCAAATTGATGATAACAGTCTCTTCTAGGGAAGTGGCAGCAAAACTAGAAAGGAAAGAAAAATCCTAAACTGGTGGGCGGCCATAACCTACAGTAATCTGCAGTTGCTTCCTGTCAGATTTCCACTATTTCCTGTGTAACTTCCCCTCCTGGAGCAACACTTTATTTTTGCCTTTTCATAAATCTCTTACTGTTCCAACTCAAATTTCCCTAACTTTATAAAAGTTTTTGCTCTGTTTGGATTTTAAGGTTTGTTTTTAAGAGTGCTGAAGAGTCCAGGACAGGGAAAGAAGATAAAAGTTGCTTTTGCTCTTCCATTTAATCTATATTTGCCATAGGAATATTTTGACAATCTTTTAAAACATATGATACATGTCGGGAAAGTTGGAGAAAATCACTGTGTGAATATGAAGTGATAATTATCACGAGGATAGAGAAGGGATTACAAAACAAAGACTTTTTTTTTTTTTTGGGGACAGAGTTTCGCTCTTGTTACCCAGGCTGGAGTGCAATGGCGCGATCTCGGCTCACCGCAACCTCCGCCTCCTGGGTTCAGGCGATTCTCTTGCCTCAGCTTCCTGAGTAGCTGGGATTACAGGCACGCGCCACCATGCCCGGCTAATGTTTTGTATTTTTAGTAGAGACGGGGTTTCACCGTGTTGACCAGGATGGTCTCGATCTCTTGACCTCGTGATCCACCCGCCTCGGCCTCCCAAAGTGCTGGGATTACAGGCTTGAGCCACCGCGCCCGGCCAAAAAGAAAGACTTTTATAACTATTTTTAATCCTCGCGTTTTAAAAGTACTGGTGTTTGAGTTGAACAAAATGACTCAGAGCCAACTTTAGAAGGTTGTTTAAAATGTTTATATTTTCTCAGTCTTTCCTGGATGGAAACATTAGCAATTTTAAAACTCTAAATTATTCATGAAGAAGAATAAAGTATTGTCTAAGGGATTGGAAAGCCTCAGAAGAAATCATCACAGAAATTGTTTTATCAAATTCTTGCTACTAAAAGATTGTATTTTATCCCCAGATAGAATGGCGTTTCCTAGCTATTCATGGCTCAGAAAAAAACAAATCAACTTGTTGGTCAGCCTCAGATATAATTTGTCATTAAATATGGGAATTAAGGAAGAGGAAACGTTATCAAGTTTCAATGTCCATAACTGAAATAAAGTAAATTACATGACTGTTCAGAACATATAAAAATACCTTAGTGTATATATAATGCTTTTGTTTGGGGAATTTGTTTTAATTTCTTTCTATACCATCTACAACAGGGATGTCACAATGATTTCAAATAAAGAAGTTAAAATCTGAACCCCTATGAAAATCAAAGCACAAGTTGTAAAATTCAAAATTCTGTCAAACTGATCACTTGGGGCTATATAGAACCATAAAACCTGATTCAATTATACCAGGGTGCTCAATAAAGAACACTTTTTAAAGGAACCCATATCTTCTTACCAAAGGGCCCTGTTTCCTTACCGCACAGTGAGCCAGATTATGTTGTGACCATGAAGGACCAGTGTTTCTTTCTGTGTTCTCTCTGGGCTGAAGGGTGGAGGCACCCATTAAAACAAGTATTACTGCTGCTTTCTAACTTCTTGCCACTTTAAGTGTGGCCCCCGGACCAACAGGTAGCATGCTACCTGGGATGGTTTTTTTTTTTTTTTAGGAAATGCAGACTCTTAGGCACTACTCAAAACCTGCTGAATCAGAAACTATATTTTAACAAGATCTCCAGGTGATTCATATGCACACTATATTGTGAGAAGTATTGTTCTAGAACAAGCAAGAATGTTTCAGGTTCCAATGCTCACCTTTCACTTTAAATCTCACCTGTTTGATGTTTCCATCTGGTTCTGTGAGATGTTTCCTCCTTGGTTCCATGCCCTCCAGCCCTAACAGCTACATCTGGCCCAGGCTTTCAGGATAATGAATCCTGGCTCAGATCCTAGAATCTAAGGTTGTGAACCCCTTGAGGGCAGAGAGCAAGCTGAAAGAATGTCTACATGCATTTCAGTACCTGCCACATAGCAGAGACTCGAGTACTTTTTGAAGAATTAATAAATGATAGATAAGAAAATGGCCTTTGATATCAAATTGAGGTAAATACAAAACCTGATTCTTCCATTTACCCGCTGCATAACCTTGAATAAATTACTCAATTTCTCTGAACCTCACTAAAATGTAAATCATAATCCTATCTCAATGAATTCTACTGAGGATGAAATAAAACTAAATGTATCTAGCATAATGTACATATTCCATTCTAAGTCTGGGTTTTTTCATGTATGAACAAAATAGTAGTCTGTTTTTTCATTTTTTAACTGTCGTTTACTTCTTGTCTTAGTCTACGTAGGCTGCCATAACAAAATACCATGGACTGCCAATATTTTTACCTTGGACTTTCTAGCCTCCAGAACTAGGAGAAAATTAATTTGCTTAAGTCATGTAGAGTTCAGTCTCTAGCCAGGGCTCTCCTCCTGAAGAGGAGAGAAGAAGGCTTGCGGTCAGCCTTCTTGCCTTCTTACATGGCAGACACAGACACAGCTCTTCTTTTCCCCTTATAAAGACACCAAACCATTCGGATTAGAGCTCCACCTTCATGGAATTACCTACGCTTAACTTCCTCCTAAAAGCTCTGTATCCAAATACAGTCACACTGGGGCTTCAACATTTGAATTTTGAGGAGACACAATTCAGTCCATAGCATCTCCAATATATAGCATTGCAGTGTTAACAGCTGTAACAAAAAACTTCTATGTTAGACAGATTTACGTTCCTTATAACAATGCTATTATTTCTTTGGCCTTATAATGTCCTGATATTCCCTTTATTTCAGTTTTTCTGTTTTCTCGGTATTCTTTATTCATCTTAATAAAAAGTCTATTTGAGTTTCGTCTCTAATAATTATTACTATTTTTTCTAGGTTCCTCAGAGTTCCAGGAACACAATTCAATGGTCTTTATGCTTCTTTAACTCGTTAAAGCTTTAAGTCAATAAACTGCCAGAAATGCAAGTGATACTCATAAGCATTTTCTTATACTGCATCAAGATAAAAATAGGTTAAATACATGTTGAGAAAGATTCTCAACTTTCTTTCTCTTTCTTTTTCTTTCTTCCTTTCTTCCTTTCTTTCTCTCTTTCTTTCTCTTTCTTTCTTTCCTTCTTTCCTTCCTTCCTTCTTTCTCTCGCTCTCTCTCCCTCTCTCTTTCTTTCTTTCTTTCTTTCAAGATGCAGTTTTGCTATTGTTGCCCAGGCTGGAGCACAAGGGCACAGTCTCCACTCACTGCAACCTCTGCCTCCCCAGCCCAGGTGATTCTCCTGCCTCAGCCTCCCAAGTAGCTGGAATTAACAGGTGCATACCACCGCACCTGGCTAATTTTTGTATTTTTAGAAGAGAAAGGATTTTACCATGTTGACCAGGCTGGTCTAGGACTCCCAACCTCAGATGATCTGCCTGCCTCGGCCTCCCAAAATGCTGGGATTACAGGTGTGGGGCACTGTGCCCAGCAACTTACTTTCAAAAAGATTATGCAATCTAGCATCCTCTCCTTTACTTTCTGAATTCATTTCTGACTATCCTTCTGTTTCTTTATTCTAATGCAAAACCATATAACTCTTTAAAAAGAGCCATTACCAACTGGGCACTGTGGTTTATGCCTGTAATCCCAGCTCTCTGGGAGGCCTAGGAGGGTGGATCACTTGAGGTCAGGAGACCAACCTGGCCAACATAGTGAAACTCTGTCTCTACTAAAAATACAAAAATTATCTGGGTGTGGTGACGGACACCTGAAATCTCAGCTTCTTGGGAGGCTGAGCCAAGAGAATCATTTGAACCCAGGAGGTGGAGGTTGCTGTGAGCCGAGATCAAGCCACTGCACTCTAGCCTGGGAGACAGAGTGAGACTCTGTCTCAAAAAGAAAAAAAAACAGAGCCATTACCTCTTTTCAATCTGTGACTAACAACCATTATGGAGAATATGAACAGGCTTTCCCTCTAGTCCTTAGATGCTAATGTGTTTTTTGACTGCTATAATAATTTTAAAACCATGCCCAGCTGAACTCCTAAATATTTCCAAGAACCTTATAGAGATAAACAAAGTAAACAAAGCATTTAACTCAGAGAAGCACTTAATTAAAGGTGTTTATTATTCACAAATATCTAGTTTATGCATTGTGCTTGGTAATAATAGAAAAATGAGAAAAACGGATTCTTCTCTCTGGGAGCTGGTTGGCTAGTGGGAAAGACACACATATGAACAAAAATAAAATATCAGTCATCCCTCATAAATGCATCTGTAAGATACAAATGATTGGTGGTATTTCAAGTATACTTGGACTAGGGATATAAATTCACATTGGTGGCAGGAAAACTCCTCAATAGTATTGTCTAGGTTTGCTGCCTTCAATTCCTCTTCT
Source organism: Sapajus apella (assembly GCF_009761245.1). Taxonomy (NCBI): domain Eukaryota; kingdom Metazoa; phylum Chordata; class Mammalia; order Primates; family Cebidae; genus Sapajus; species Sapajus apella. The sequence continues at coordinate 17,776,569 of NW_022436941.1, read as the reverse complement.
CCCATTTTGTCTTAAATACATGCCAGGTAAGCTTTAATCCTCACAATTCTGCTGAAACAGCTCTGGTCAGGGTCACCAAGTCCCTAGGTCATCTCAGTGTGCCCGTGGTCTAAATTTCATTGTAACATCTCACAAGTGTGTTTCTCCAGCCTGAATCTTTCCTCATCTGAACTCTAGACCATTCATTGGAGAGTAAAATAAATGTTTCAAAACTATATCTAAAACTGAATCTTCCATTTTCTTCCACAAATCTTCCTCCATGGCCATTCCTCCATCCTACTATTCACCTCGCTGTTCAGGCCAAAAATGAAGAATCAGACTTCATGCTTCTCTTTACCTTACATTCTTAGAAATTGTCATCGGCAAATTTTGTCAACTTTACCTTGGAATAATATTCTAAACCCAACACCTATCACCACCAATGCTCCCACTGCTCCAAACCATCACTATCTTTGCCTGAATCCTACAATGGCCTCTCAACAGTTCTCTCGGCTTCCATTCTTTCTCCCTTGCAGTTGATTCTCCACACAACTGCCATGGGCTTCTGCTAAAATGTCAGCCAAATAGTTCAGTCCTCTGCTCAAAATTCTCTAATAACTCCCCATCTTACTCATAGTAAAAGTCAGTGCACTCAATGGCCAAAGATCCAAACAGTCTAGAGTTGCCACCCACACCCTCTGAACTCATCACCAGCTCCTCTCCCAACCCTGACTGTGATCTCACCTTACTGACCTCCTTGCGATTCTTCAACCACACAAGGCACCCTCTTGTGTAGGGCCTCTGTCTCTGCCATTCTCTGCCAGATCGTCATCTGCATAGCTTGCTCCTTTAGATATGCATAGCTTGCCTCTGTTATATCTTTGTTCAGATATCACCTTTTCAGACAGGACTTCTGTTTTAGACATGGTTCAATCAAAGAAGCAGAATTAGTTGAAGAGAGTGAAGGAGAGAAAATGAATTCATTACATAGACTTGACTTATCCAATTATAGGAGCTCATTAAGCAGTCTCTGTAAGGCAGTTTTCTTTGCATTTGATGCTGGAGTTTGAAGTCCATAGATCAGAGAGTAGGAGGGAGAGATGGATATAAAGTTGAGGAGAGTCTGGTCAGTGGGCTGGAATCCAATAGGGCACACTGGACCCCATGTCAGTTCTCATTTCCTACAACCTGATGATGGGGCTGTTGTACATAAGAAGCCAGGCCGCCTTCATCACAGAACTAAACACACACCTGGCCCAGGAGTCTGGGAAGCTGAAGGAGGATTCGGGGGAAGGTGGGGCAGTTGCTGGCCGGCTTCCATGCTATATTAATGAAGTGAGCCAGTAGAAGGGCCACAGCATTACCCGTCCTGACTTTCTAAACATAAGAATCAAAACGGTGGCTGTTTCATGTGTTCCCTCCAAATATTGCACAAAAAACACACAGGAGAGACATAATTCAGCCTAGTCAAGTTACGCATTACAAAGTCGCCATCCCTTTTATGATTGCCCAGTCTAAAATTGCAGCCCTGCCTCCAGCACTCAATATCCTTCTCCTCTGCATTATTTTTTCTCCATGGCACTAACATTCCATATATTTTACTTATTTGTTTCATTTAACATCAGTCTTGCCCCACTTAAATGTGGACTTCATGAGGATAGGGATTTTTTTTTTTCATGTGTGTTCACTGCTCTGTATCTGTTGCCCTGAAAAGTATCTAACACACAGTAAATATCTGTAAGTATAAAGAATAACAGAATTATGCAAGCATTTAGATGAAAATTTTAATAGCTCTGTAATTATGATTATTTGTCAATGAAACATTTACATACAGATTTTCTAACTGAAGCAAGTGAACATTACAGATATAGGCAATAAATTCACAACCTATAAAATAATAAGGGAGCTAAAGAACTAATGGCCTGTAACTCATTTTCACTCCTGATTCTTTGGGAATGAGGAACAAGTTTATAGACAATATCAGAAGAGCAAGAAGGTTTTGTAAGATCTTTCATGTAATATATGGAGTAGTGAAGATAAGACGTTTTTAATATGAAAAGGGACGCTTATCACCAGACTTCTCACCTTCCCCCATTAAATTAGGCACTTAATAAATTTACTTGGCTGCCATGTTTTTTGGTTTTGTTTGTTTGTTTGTTTGTTGACAGAGTCTGGTTCTGTCACCCAGACTGGAGTACAGTGGTGCAATCTCAGCTTACTGCAAACTCCACCTCCCAGGCTGGAGCCATCCTCCCACTTCAACCTTCGGAATACCTGTAACCTTTTTAACAGCCAGCTTAAGGTGACCTCTCAGGGTAGTTAATCTGTCACCTCTGTGGAAGTGCTCAGTTTTACTGTAATTACTGCAATGAGTCTTGAGTCTAACGAGTCAAGAATCAGCCTGAAAGGCAAGAATATTCCACTGAGTCATGAGGAACATGATGTTGGACAGGGCTGAAGGGTAAAACCCTGAATACCTCTGAAATATTTGTTGGTCCGTGGGTATGCTGACCAGAAAGTGCCAACAGTCCTCTACATGGGAGATATAGGTGGGAGGCATGGGAATGGTACACTGAACTCTAAGAGCAATAAAACAGTTCCTACAGCAACACACTTTGTGGTGAAATACTACGGGGTGTGAACTCCCAGACTAGGCTTCACAGTATGGCACAGGTCACTGGCAAACTCCTCCCTCAGATAAAGAGGCCTTTGACCAGGGTCTCACGGGTTTATCTTATTACTGATTATATTACTCTTGTAACCTTATAACTTTATATGTATGATTTATGTGTTCTGTCTTTCTCTTTTTTTACTTTTTATTTTTATATTTTATTTTTTGAAATGGAGTTTCACTCTTGTTGCCCAGGCTGGAGTGCAATGGTGCAATCTCGGCTCACCGAAATCTCCTCCTCCGGGGATCAAGCAATCCTCCTGCCTCAGCCTCCTGAGTAGCTGGGATTACAGGCATCTGCCACCATGCCCAGCTAATTTACATGTGTTTTCTTTAAATGTTGGTCAGTGACAGATTTAAAGGAAGATCAATAAAGGAAGGAGAAATGTGCCTGAGAACTTTGAAACTTAATTTTTAAAATGTCAAGCTAAGGAAATCAGACAAGGCAACTAGGACCACATATCGTAAAGACCAATTCACATTCTATACGCCTTTTATCTAATGGATACCTTCTTTAGGTATATTGCTTTTACTCAACAGCCTAGTAACCTAGAAAGTAGTAAAATTAAATGTGTACCTTATTGATTAGCCATCAAAATATTATAATATTTCACCTTTCTCATAAAATATATGTTTAAAAAATGTATTAGGACATTAACTTACAAGTTCGCCTCTCTAGTGGGATGAGCTACTAATCCAAAACAGTATGATTCCTTTGGTCTTTTCAAAAGCGGCATTCTAGGATGGAACTGCAAAAAATACATATATATGTACAGCAGTTTTCATAAATAAGGATTTATCTTCGAGCCTTTCACACGTCTTTAGTTCTCTTTCTAGGGTTTTAAAGTAGCACGATTTCTTTATGATCCCTTAAAGATCTTAAAGAAAAAAAGAAACAGTATAACAGCATCAACATACATTAAATGAAGCTCATTTTTTCATTCCTGGAAACACAATAAAAATAAAAATTATTATGAAATAGTCATGTTTTTCTCCCAGAAGTGGGGCAGCATTTTATTTAGCTTTGAGTTCTCAAAGTTAAGGCTAGTGCCTGGCATGTCGTAAGTGTTTTATATTTTTAACCTGTCCTTTGCCATGAGGCCCTGTCCAAGAATTCATACCCTGTAGTATTTTGCCACAAGGTATGTTGCTGTAGGACATGTTTTATTGATATGAGAGTTCAGTGTTCAGCCATTCCCATGCCTCCCACCTATGCCTCCCATGTAGAGGACTGTGTTGGCACCTTCTGGTCAGCATTCCAACTGACTGACATGGCATATGACTGTATGGCATATGCACTAAAAATGTAGCTAGGGTTGTTATTTAAAGGCACACTCCAATCATTACCTATAAGTACAAATGACTGTAAATGTACTACATGCATGGCTTACACCAAAATATCTGAGATAATGTCAGTAGTACAATTTATTGATTAGGATGTTTTTGGCTGCTAGGAACAGAAAGGTTTGTCTTACTTTGTTAAAAAAAGTAAGAAAACATATTTTCACATGGTAAGAACTCACGAGGTAGGGTGAGTCTAGGGCTGGTAAATTCAGCAACCCAGTGATATTTCCAAGGATGCTGGTTCTTTTCATGTTTCTGCTCTGCCTCCTCAGAATATCAGTCTCATCCTCAGACTAACTTCACATCCCCTGCCAATGGATAATTCCAGGAATTAATAGAATATTCAGAGACAGAAAGGAAAGTCTGAGTGTCCTTTAAAATCACAGAAAATTTTCCCAGAATCCACCATTCACACATCCATCAAACTTCTCCACAAGTCTCATTGCCTAGAAGTGCGTCACATGTTTTTCTGAACCAATCATTGTCAATGGTGATGGGATTGCTATTGGTGGTTTGGAGCAATCAGGATTACCACATTCCCACTCCTGCCAAGATGCAGAATATGTGTCCAGGTGGAAGAGAAAGATACTTGAACAAAATGAGGATTTTATAAAGATGGAGGAAAGGGAAATGGCCATTGGGCATGCATTCAATGCATCTGCTACAGGAGTAATAATACAGCTTTTCTAAATCTTTATTTTTTTTTTATTTTTTATTTTTTGAGACGGAGTTTCACTCTTGTTACCCAGGCTGGAGTGCAATGGCGCCATCTCGGCTCACTGCAACCTCCGCCTCCTGGGTTCAGGCAATTCTCCTGCCTCAACCTCCTGAGTAGCTGGGATTACAGGCACGCGCCACCATGCCCAGCTAATGTTTTGTATTTTTAGTAGAGACGGGGTTTCACCATGTTGACCAGGATGGTCTCGATCTCTTGACCTTGTGATCCACCCGCCTCCGCCTCCCAAAGTGCTGGGATTACAGGCTTGAGCCACCGCGCCCGGCGCTCTAAATCTTTAATTATAATGAATGTATTAGTTACAACTAAATTTTTATCAATTTATTTGGCAGAATTCTCTCTTTAGTATATAAGGAGAGTTAAGGGTCAACATCTAGGCATGAATGGAGGTGAGACTGCAGGAGATCAGCTCGTTCTTTATAAAATTTAGGAGCAGGAGAAAATGAGAAGGCAAGTAGAGCGTCAAAAAAGGGAGGCAGAAGGGCCTGTGGCACTTAGAGGAGACTCTTCTGCCATCTGCAAGTGGAAAGAAGGTGTGATCTGGGATGAACTGCCCAACCTGGGAAGCCGCTGATTATTGGCTGTACATGTAAACTGGAAGCTTCTGGTATCGTGAATTAAGCAAAAATTCTACCCACAAAGAACATTTGAAAGTACAAATGGGAAGCACAAGTGGTGTCTCCTCAGAGAATAGTAGGGGCAGAGATCTCAGAGCAACCCTGCTCTGAACTGACTTAGTTGTGCAGTGTGCCGTCCGCCAGTAATCCGAGCTACTCGGGGAGGCTGAGGCAGGAGAACAGCTTGAACCGGGAAGTGGAGGTTGCAGTGAGCCGAGATCACGCCACTGCACTCTAACCTGGGTGACAGAGCAAGACTCGATCTCAAAAAAAGAAAAAAAAAATGTATAGCTATTAAACGTAATTGTGTGAAATAATACTTATTTGTAAAAATGTTCATGATGTAAAACTAAATTTGAAAGTAGTATGGAAACAAAGCAGTATGGAAACTCTCTGACACTTTTTTTTTTTAATTGAAATGGAGTCTTGCTCTGTCACCCAGGCTGTAGTGCAGTGGCGGGATCTCAGCTGACTGCAACCTCCGCCTCCCGGTTTCAAGCTATTCTCCTGCTTCAGTCTCCCAGGAAGCTGGGATTACAGGCGCACACCACCACAGCTGGCTAGTTTTTGTATTTTTAGCAGAGACGGGGTTTTGCCATGTTGGCCAGGCTGGTCTCCAACTCCTGACCTCAAGTGGTCTGCCCTCCTCAGCCTCCCAAAGCGCTCGGATTACAGGTGTGAGCCACTGCACCAACTTCTAACAACTTTTTGTTGCATATAAATTACACCAAACTATTTTGTTGTTGTTTTTCAGACAGGGTCTCACTCTGTCACCCAGGTTAGAATGCAGTGACATGATCACAACTCACTGCTTTCTCAACCTCCTGAACTCAAGAAATTCTCCCACCTTAGCCTGAGTAGCTGGGACTTCAGGCATACACCACCATGCCCAGTTATAATAATTTTATTCTTTGTAAAAACTGGGTCTCACTATGTTGCCCAGGCCGGTCTCCAACTCCTGGGCTCAAGCAGTCCTCCCACTTTGGCCTTCCAAAATGTTGGGATTACAGGCATAAGGCACTGCACACCAGACTATTAACAGTAATTTCTCCTAGAGGTTATGATTTGGAGTAAGGTTTTTACCCCTCTGTTTTCGAGATTTTGTTTGTTTGTTTGTTTGTTTGAGATGGAGTTTTGCTCTTGTTGTTCAGGCTAGAGTGTAATGGTGCCATCTCAGCTCACCACAACTTCCACCTCCTGGGTTTAAGCGAGTCTCCTGCCTCAGCCTCCCACGTAGTTGGAATTACTGGCATGGGCTACCACGCCCAGCTAATTTTGTATTTTTAGTAAAGACAGGGTTTCTTCTTGTTGGTCAACCTAGTCTCAAACTCCTGACCTCAGGTGATCCGCCTGCCTTGGCCTCCCAAAGTACTGGGATTACAGACGTGAGCCACCGTGCCCAGCATGTTTTCCAGATTTTTATTTTCAAACATGCATTGACATGATAAAAGGGTGCAAATTAAAGTCATCGTTGCTGACTTGAAAGTCTCATTATAACAACATGAACCATTTAGCAAGTGCTTCCCATGTGCCAGTCAATGCACTGAGCACTTAACATTTGCTAGCTCACTTAATCCCTTCAACATCCTTATACATTAGGCAAGCCATGTTCTCCATTTTCTCCTCAGGCTATAAGTGACAAATGTAACCATTTATTATGTTAAATATCTTGCCCAAGATACACACCACGAAGTGGTTCATCCTGAATTCAATCCAAAGTAACCTGACTCAGAGTCTGCTTTTTAACCTCTGATGCTTTTCTGCCTACAAATACAGACTGTTAAAAGTAGTTGAATAGGACAGAAAATCAATGAATTAGATCACAAAACTTAGGGAAAAATATAAAGAGATAAGCAGAACCGTATCAAGAAAGCAAGGATTACAGTGGCTTATGCCTGTAATCCCAGCACTTTGGGAGGACAAGGCGGGCAGATCACGAGATCAGGAGTTTGAGACCAGCCTGAGCAACATGATGAAACCTCTCCTAAAAATACAAAATTTAGCTGGGCATGGTGGTGTGTGTGTGCCTGTAATCCCAGCTACTCAGGAGGCTGAAGTAGGAGAATAGTTTGAACCTGGGAGGCGGAGGTTGCTGTGAGCTGAGATCACACTTCAGCCTGGGTAACAAAGTGAGACTCCATCTCAAAAAAAAAAAAAAAAAAAGCAAAATGACCTAGAAGCTTCTCAAAGATAAAATAAAAAGATTTTTTTAAAGACCCTAAAAGCTGCTTCATGAATATTTATTGGATTAATAAATATGTAAAGCACTACTGGTTTGGCTAAAAATTATTTTAAAAATAACTTTGAACTGTTTAGTTCATTAATCAGTTGTAGAAAAATCCTGTCCATTGCTTCTTTTTCCCTCCTTACTTTCTGTTGCTGAGGTTATTAACTTTTTAATAACCGGAGATACATCAAATTTGTATTACCTGCTAATTGACTACTATTCTACTAAGAATGATTTTACGGTGAAAGATTAAGACTATTCTAATAGCAAACAGTCTTTTTTTTTTTTTTTTGTAGTTTTCACTCAGTGCGAGAAGAAATCATCAAAAGACAAATGGGATATATACTAATAAACAAAACAAACATGATCTCTCTAATAACACAATTTATAGTCATCTAGTTGAAAGGAAAGACCCTAGCTCATGGTTAGAGAGAGCTGTTAGAGAACTGTATGAGACACTTCCTGGGCACCACTTCTTAGCCTCTTTGCCTGGCCTCTTAATCTTGCCGCAGCTTTGGTGACCAGTAGCAAGTTCCACAAGCTTCATGCTCAGCCTGTCAGCAACAGCACCTCACCTCAGCCTATTTTAAGTACCTCTTACTCCCTATCCTGGGGTCTCTCTGACACTGTCTCAGGGGCATTCACAGAACTCACTCAGCACTCACACAAATACAACTGCACATATGAATCTTCTGCTCCCCAGGGGAGCTGCCCTCTAGAGGCTGCATCATCCACCTTCTCTTGCCCTCTGGCTAATCGAGTTCTCCCAATGAGAGGCATTGGCAGGAGATCAGTGGGCAAAAGAAAAAGGTGGACTATTTTCTCTTTCATTCCTGTCCTGTTTCAGCAGAATGTTCTTGTGCAGGCTCTGTACCTTTTTAACTACAGCTCTTCTGAGCAATCCCTCTTGCTTGCCTCAGCACCTAGCAGGCCATTTCCTCCCCTGGTCCCCTCAGGTGGGACAGTGATAACATTCTGTTGTTGCTAGTCCCTGGATGTCTCAACAATCCTTGCTGGTTCCCTTAGCCCTACCTACACCTCTGTAAATAGGCCTTTTACTAAATTGTCTTCAAAATCTCAGCTGAGCATTCCTTCTGTTACAGTTACAGACAGTCTTGTAAGAGCTAATAAGCTACCTCCTTTGTAAGAAAAGTACAGGCAACAAGAACACAAGTAACAAGTTAGCATAGTTTAATCAATGAACTCTATGCTAGAAAGCTAAAAGAAAGAAATTAGATCGAAGAAAGCATATCATAAGAAAAAGATAGGCCAGGCGTGGTGGCTCACACCTGTAATCCAAGCACTTTGGAGGCCAAGGTGGGTGGATCACCTGAGGTCGGGAGTTCAAGACCAGCCTGACCAACATGGTGAAACCCCATCTTTAAAAAAAAGAAAAGAAAAGAGATACGATGGCTCATGCCTGTAATCCCAGCACTTTGGGAGGCCAAGGAGGGCGGATCACCTGAGGTCAGGAGTTTGAGACCAGCCTGGCCAACATGGTGAAACCCTGTCTCTACTAAAAATTTAAAAAATTAGCCATGTGTGGTGGCACATGCCTGTAATCCCAGCTACTCAGTAGGCTGAAGCAAGAGAATTGCTTGAATCCGGGAGGCTGAGGCTGCAGTAAGCCAAGATTACGCCACTGCACTCCAGCCTGGGCAACAGAACGACTCCACCTTAAAAATTAAAAAAGAAAAAGATATTGGTGTCGAGGCTGTAGTGAGTGGAAATTGTGCCACTGCACTACAGCATAGGGGAGAAAGTGAGACTCTGTTGAGAAAGAAACAGAAGGAGAAAGAAAGAAGAAAGAAAGAGAGAGAGAAGAAAAAGAAAGAAAAAGAAAGAAAGAAAGAAAGAAAGAAAGAGAAAGAAGAAAGAGAAAGAAAGAAAGAAAGAAAGAAAAAGAAAAAGAAAGAAAGAAAGAAAGAAAACAGAAAAAGAGAGAAGGAAGGGAGGGAGGGAGGAAAGAAGGGAAGGAAGGAAGGAAAAGAAAGAGAAAGAGAGAAAAAGAAAGAGAACAAGAGAGAAAGAGAGAAGAAAATAAGAAAGAAAGAAGAAAGAAAGAATGAAAGAAAGAAAGAAAAAGAGAGTTGACAAATACAAGTCAAAAGTTTGATAGGGAAGGGTTAACAAATACAAGTCAAAGTTTGATAGGGAAATCTGATAAAGATTATTCTTATTTTCAAAGCTGGAGATACAGTTAGACAATTTCAAGGCTAATGAAAAGAAATCTAAATACAAGAAATGCACTTGTATTTATTGTTTTTGATGTTTAACCAAATTAACCATTATTGTATCCACATAAACAGTTTCTAAGCATGTTCCAGGGAAGAGATACAGTGAACTAACAATATTATTCATTCTAATAATATGTGTATCAGCAATTCACATGTTTAAAATGGTCATAAACAATGACTTCAAGTCTTTATTAGCACAGGTCACTTGATTTGCGAACACTATGATAAATAAATGAGCTTTTAATAAACACTAACGATAGGCCAGGCCCTGTGCTGATGTGTTCATGTATATCATCTCCATTTATTTTCTTAAAAACTGTGCTGGAATGTACAATTGTCAACTTATTGGACGCTCTCTTTCTCAGAATCCCCTTCTCTGTATTGTTCCAAATTAGGGTTGGTCAAAGAATTTATTAAGATATGGAAGGCAGAGCAAGCAACAGCAGTGACTCTTGAGAAACTGTCAGACACAGTAAGAGACAGATGCAGAGGTGCCCATCAGTCCCAGCTTGTCCTCTCTGTCTCCCATGCTGCATCCTGCTCATCTGCCCAACTGCTGGCACTGCTGACCAGCTGTGGCCCCAGGCCCTCCATGTGATGCTTGCCTGTGGACTAACACAGCCTATATCTTGGATGAGAAAATATTTTCTCCTATACCACCTTACTCAAGAATCAAATGCTCCAGAGGTAGCGGGTAAGAATTCAGTCAGTCTAGCTTTGTTTACTTGCCTTCCCATGAGGACAAGCATGTTGATATACAAGGGATTGCATATTGAGAAATAGATAATTCCTGGTAAAAGAAATTAAGGCTAGAGAAAGGGGAATGGATGCTAAGGGGCCAAAAATAACAAGAACACCAAATGTCCAGTCTATGCATTTACCCACTATGTTCTATGTCACTGTCTAGCTACTAATAATAGATAACATTTATTCAGCACCTTCTCTGTGCCAGTAATCAGCAATTTATGTGTACTATCATATTTAAACCACACAATAATCATAGGAGGTAGGTACTTTTCTTTCTCTGTTTTACAGTAAAAATAGATAAAGGTGGCATTTTGCCAGCATCTCGTGTAAAATATAACTGACCAGAGATGAATCTAGTTAGAGGTTTGACTCTAATAACAGAACAACCAGATTTTCAACACCAATTTTGCTAATTTGAGGGAAATTTTGCTGGAATTTTTATTAATCCATCAATTAATAATCCAAGTACTGCTCATTTATATTGTAATGACTAACTATATAGCATAAATCTCATCCTTTATTCCATAGGAGAGCTCTAAGTTGCATGAGATATTTTATTTTATATTATTTTTCAATTTGTTAAAGTTAAAACTTAAAAACCTACTTTTCCCTTAAGCTTTTAATTATAATTTATAAATTCTATTTTCTATCTGGTGAATTTTAACACTCACTGTGAAGAGAGCTTTTATATGTTAATTAATCTAATGCTTTAAAATATTTTTGGCCGGGTGTGGTGGCTCACACCTGTAATTCCAGCACTTTAGGAGGCCGAGGCAGGCGGATCACCTGAGGTTGGGAGTTCGAGACCAGCCTGACCAACATGGAAAAACCCCATCTCTACTAAAAATACAAAATTAGCCAGGAGCGGTGGCATGCCTGTTATCTCAGCTACTCGAGAGGCTGAGGCAGGAGAATCGCTTGAGCCCAGGAGGCAGAGGTTGCTGTGAGCCTTGCACTCCAGCCTGGGCAGCAAGAGCAAAACTTCATCTCTAAATAAATTAATTAATTTAAAAAAATTTAACTGAACTTAAAACTATATTATATTTTCTTTTATTTCAATTTTTAGTACTATAATTGACTTACAAATCTTCTCCAGAAATCAAGTAATTATTTTTAACAGCTTTATTGAGATATGATTCACATGCCATGCAATTCTCCCATTCAAAGTAAAAAATTAAAGTGTGAAACTCAAAGTATAATTAAGTGATTTTACTATACTCCCAGAAATATAGAACCATTATCACAATGAATTTTAGGACATTTTCATCACCTCACAAAGAAATTCCTCATTCCTTAGTCAAGTGATTTTTATAAATCAGCTAAGTTAAATTTATAGATAAGGTTAATCTTAAAATCTCTTAATTGTTCTAATACCCATGAACTTAGTGAGATTTTAACTTAAAATCACAATTATAAAACCATTACCCAGGCCGGGCGTGGTGGCTCACACCTGTAATCCAAGCACTTTGGAGGCCAGGGTGGACAAATCACCTGAGGTCGGGAGTTCAAGACCAGCCCGACCAACATGATGAAACCCCGTCTTTAAAAACAAAAACAAAAACATTACCCAATTACTCATTTTAAATTAGAATCATGGGCCCCTCCTAATAGGCCAAAATACTGAAAACACTATAAACATATAAATACAGATTATTCCTTAACAAAAAAATTTAATAGCATGGCTTTGATTTACTTCATCACTTTTACATTTAATTCCAAATCTTCCCTGAGCTATAAATACACCTGCCCACTAAAGAAAAATTATATCAAACAAACATAATTTGAGATTCACTTTCTAGAGCAAATTTGGGGAAATAATTTTCCTCGCTAGATGGAAAAGTATACCAATAAGAGATTTTGGCCAGGATTTGAGATCTAGAACTAGAAACACACTCAGAACAACTTACCTCATTATAGTGAGTGATAAGCCATGCCCAATTTGATAGACACTGTATCAGGAGAATTGGCTATTCGTGGCTTAGTGGCAGCTGAAGGAAGGGTGTTTGGAGTAACCTAGAAGATAGAGAGGCTCAAGTAATATAGTGGTAGGCAGAGCCCAGAACCTTGCACAAGAAGAAATTATATATGGGGAAAGAAGCTGAGAAATTTTAGGACAGGAATGTGTGATATTTTGTGTTGTAATTACTCTGTGTTGTTGTCATTCAGCCTTCAGCAGAAGTATAATATATTTGAAACATAAAAGTAGGACAACTGGATAGCCAAGAGTGATGGAAGGAAGCATCAAGCAATCTAAGCATTGATGCAGGCAGCAATGTAAGTTGATGCAGATGCAAAGAGCACTCCCCTCTTCAGAATATCCTTGATTCATTAGAGAGGGCTCTGACTGCTGTGAGTGGGATGGCGGCTTGGGCCATGTTATTTGGATATTATAGGAAAGGATAACTTCAGAACCCCCAGGCAGCAGAGGCTTGAGTTAAAGGAGGATGTAACCACATGCTTCTTGAGGGAAGTCTATTCCTTAAAAGTAAGTGAAATAGAGAAAAAATATGGAGAAAAGATGATGGGTTATTTCCTATCATTGTTTCTAAGAACACTGAATATTGAATTTTTGCTGAGCTATGGAATTCTATGCAGATTCAGCAGCTCAGGAACCAAAGAACGATTTCTACATCCTCTTTTTTGACTAATGCGATGAAAGAAGGAGGAAATGTCATGAAGGAGGAAATGAATCATTTGGCTGCTCCAGTGCCTACTTACTTCCCTTGAATTGCATCAACAACCCCAAGAATTTTGAATTTGGGTCTCTGTAATTAAATGGAATGTTTCGTCAATTTTTCATAAGAATTGTTTATCTTCATAACCCTCTGATTTTGGCTTTATATAAAGACTTTTTTTTGGTTTGTTGTTATTGTTGTTGTTTTGAGATGGAGTTTTGCTCTTGTCTCCCAGGCTAGAATGCAATGGGGCAATCTCAGCTCACTGCAACCTCTGCCTCCCAAATTCAAGCAATTCTCCTGCCTCAGCCTCCCAAGTAGCTGGAATTACAGGCACCTGCCACCACACCTGGCTAATTTTTGTATTTTTAGTAGAGACAGGGTTTCACTATGTTGGCCAGGCTGGTCTCAAACTTCTGACCTCAGGTGATCCACCCAACTCGGCCTCCCAAAGTGCTGAGATTACAGGCGTGAGCCACTGCGCCCAGCCTATATACAGACTTTTAAACAGTGTTTTATGTGTGGCTGTGCTCAGGTGGCCCCAAACGTCTGATCTGTTTGGTGAAGTCCGTCAAATCACTGGCTGAGAAATAATAGGAACAGGTAAACTGGCTACTTGTCATCATGAAGACTCAAAAATTGGGCCTTATTTCCCACTTTTCGTAAAGATACTTTTAATATTAATTACATAAATAGCCCTTTGTATGTAAACCAGGCTATTTGGGTTTGGGACTTTGAGCTCTTAACTATAAAACAGATTTTTTCTTAGTAGTGTTATACTTACTTTTATTTTCCTCCCTGCCTAGGTATTTTATTAGTAAAGGGATGCAAAAGAGGAAGAGTGAGCTGTGCTTCATGCCACTGTGCCCTAGCTCCTGGGAGCTCTTTCACTCGAACCACCATGGCTGTCCTGGCCATGCCTAGCATTTGGCCCACCTAGAAAGGCACTAACTGTGTCCCAGAGAAGTCTGTGAATGCCTAGTGAGAGAAGTTGAGAAAATGTGAATCACAGTTAGTAACTCTTCACGCACCCCCGGTAAGCCATTAAATTCACCACAACTTAAATTTTGGTGGAATTTTATAGCTAGCTCTGTGAAACGATTCCTGCTACTAACAGACTTGACAGTCTACTGAATATGTGTGTGGCTTCACAACTGCTTTGGGGATAGGAGATGTCGATGGACAATTACATTAATTTCTGCCTGGGAAAGAAGAAATATTCATGTAAGATTGAGCAGAACTATTACAATGAGTTTGCTTTGTTCTTTTGCCAAGGAACACAGCATCCCCTGCATTGCCCCTCTCAGGTGAAAAAGCGTTTCTTCACTGAGTGGAGGAGTTCTTTTGAGTCTCGGTATAGGCCACGTCAGCTGTATAGTGAAAACCAAGAATGTGTCATTTCTTGTAAAGAAAGGAGATTGATTTTGAAATTGCTTCTCAATTTTCATGTAAATTATACCCAATCTTTAACACAATGATAATATAATCAGCTTTCTACTCCAGAATGTGTTGAGTTTTTTCCCAATCTCTAGGCAATTGTGAAGTACATGTGAAACCAAGTACGTGAATATAGTGTTTTGGGGCTGGGTGCAGTGGCTCATGCCTGAAATCCCAGCACTTTGGGAGGCTGAGGCAGGCGGATCATGAAGTTAGAAGTTCAAAACCAGCCTGGTTAATATGGTGAAACCCTGTCTCTCCTAAAAAATATAAAAATTAGCTGGTTGTGGTGGCACATGCCTGTAGTCTCAGCTACTCTGGAGGCTGAGGCAGGAGAATCGCTGGAACTCAGAAGGTGGAGGTTGCAGTGAGCCAAGATCACACCACTCCAGCTTGGGCAACAGAGTGAGACTCCATTGGAAAAAAAAAAAAAAGTATATATATATATATATATATATATATATATATAGAGAGAGAGAGAGAGAGAGAGAGAGAGAGAGAGTGTTATGGGCTGAATTATGTTCCTCCCAAAGTTCGTGTGTTGAATTCATAACCCTAGTTCCTCACAGTGTGACATTATTGGGAGATAGGGTCTTTACAGAGGTAATAAAGTTAAAATGAGCTAATTAGGGTGGCCCCTAATTCAACATGACTGGTTTCCTTATAAAAAGGGGAGATTTGGGCAGAGCCAGTGGCATATGTCTGTAATCCCAGCACTTTGGGAAGCAGAGGCGGGAGAATGACTTCAGCCCAGGAGTTTAAGATCAGCCTGGGTAACATAGAAACACCTCATCTCTACTAAAAAAAAAAAAAAAAGAAAAGAAAGAAAGAAAGAAAATTAGCCAGGTGTGGTCGCTCATACCTATGGTCCCAGCTACTTAGGAGGCTAAATTGGGAGAACAGTTGAGCCCAGGAGTTAGAGGTTTCAGTAAAATATAATCATGCCACTGCATTCCAGCCAGGATGACAGAGCAAGGCCCTGTGTCAAAAATAATTTTTTTATCAGTCAGGCGTGGGCACACACCTGTAGTCCCAGCTACTTGGAGGCTGAGGCATGAGAATCACTTGAACCTGGGAGGAGGAGGTTGCAGTGAGCTGAGATTGTGCCATTGCACTCCAGCCTGGGTGACAGAGCAAAACTCTAAAAAAAAAAATTTTTTTTTAAATATTTTAAAATAAAATTATGTCATCTCATTATAAAATTCTGATTAAACAATCTCATCAGTCATAGCTGTTCTTCTGGACTCTAATTGGTTACAGACCTTAATGAGGCAGTGACATCATTAGAAATGTAACGTTTTCTGGATATCAGCAAATATCACAGAAAGGCTGTCCCTCTTCTTTGGCCTTGTAACTTGACCTTCAAGCTCTATCAAAATTCCTATTCTTGAAACCTCTGGGCCTTGTGACTCTTAGATGACTACATATTAACTTGCTTTTGCCTGCTTATCTAGTATCTTTTACTGCTAACATGAATTTATGTTCATCATTTCTCTCTGTCACCCATAAATTTTTTGCTGACTAATCCCTCCACCCACCACCATCATTTCTTCTTACAAAACATCTGTGGACAAGCCTTTAGCTCATTAAGCTGACTTTCCAGCACTTTCAACATTGTTTTATGTCTAAGTCTTCACATATCGACCTTCAGAGTTGTAAGAAAATAAAGGGGGAAAAAAAAGTCTTCACATATCATAAATTTCATATTGTAAATTCTTTGAGAACAAGAACCCTACATTTTATTTATTGGTTTATCCTAAGCACCCGCCATCAGGTAGGTAGCCTCTTCCACTTAATTGATTACATCTGTATCGTTTTAAATTAGTGGAATGTAATTATTATGATTTATGATGCTTTCCACATTTCTACAGTTCAAATACAAATATTTGTTAAGAAATTAACACATTTATTTACAGAGTGGTATACTTAAACATAGAAACTGGTTTTGCCTCTTGCATGAATATCTGTTGGAAATACATGTTGGAAATAAACATTCGGTGCTGCAAAGAAAAGTTAGTACTGAGAAAAAGGGTAGCAACAGAGTTTTTACTTTCTGGACTGTAGGAAGGGAACCCTTGCTAGCCATTGTGTCACAAGAGTACAATGAACAAAGGAAAATGCACAAATTTATTTCTTACTGTTGTGTCTGATTTTCATTGGCTGGAGCCAGACGTTACAATCTAAACTAAAACTCGATTGGCTAATAACTTAAAACTTTTTTAAACAGGTAAAAGCAATGGAGAGCTGGGACATGCCTTGAGCACGTCCAGTACAGATATTTTAGTTAAAATACAATAACGGGCCGGGTGCGGTGGCTCAAGCCTGTAATCTCAGCACTTTGGGAGGCCGAGGCAGGCGGATCACGAGGTTAAGAGATGGAGACCATCCTGGCCAACATGGTGAAACCCCGCCTCTACTAAAAAATACAAAAAAATTAGGTGGGTGTGGTGGCGTGCGCCTGTAGTCCCAGCGCCTGTAGGCTGAGGCAGGAGAATTGCTTGAACCCAGCAGGCTGAGATTGCAGTGAGCTGAGATTGCGCCACTGCACTCCAGCCTGGAGCCTGGCAACAGAGCAAGACTCTGTCTCAAAAAAAAATAAATAAAATAAAATACAAGAACATAGAATGTATTACATACCTGTAAGGATGGCATGTCTAACAGCTATACAGGATAGGGCTTAACAAAGTTATTTAGTACACTTATTTTTTAACAAGAAAGGAAACTTTAAAAAGGAACTTTTCTACTTCCCACATAGCTGTTTGGTTGATTTTTATTTTTTATTGCTACATTTGACAAACCTAATGTCATTAAAGGATTACATTATCATTTAAGACCTTTAACCATGTGACTGCTTATCTCAGTTTATACTAGAAACTATTCACTTCGAAGTCAAATAAGCAAGTAATGTAGATATTATCTACAGAAAGAATTCACCTGAGATACAGAAAGTTGAAAAAACAGAGGGTGAGGACATTTTATTGTTGTAGACTTTCTTTATTCAGCTGGAAAATTTCCCTTTTCATTTAACATTAACTTGAATAGACTGAATTTTGCATAAATACAGACCTTTTTATCTTAATCTCTGATGCAACTCAAGAACATACATCACTGCTGTGTTCCATATATCACTGCACTGTTCACGATCTTTCTGTATAGATCTCCTGGTCATGGTGATGCAGTGGCTCCTATTTGTTGTGTGACGCCTCACTGTTCTGATGTGTCTCGTGTCTTTGCTCTTTGTGTGCTTGCATTTCTACATTTGTGCTCCAGAAGCTATATTCTAATGAACATTTGGCTTGAAATTTAGGTACAGCTTCATGATCCATTTAGCAAAATGTCCTGGAGTGATTTGGGAGTGGTTGGAGAGATTTCAAGGCTACAGGTAGGTAATTGGGAATGTAATGAAAGCCTAGTGAGTAGGAGGGTCTGATCTAGGACCCACTGAAACGTACAGTTTCAGTGATTTGCCCTGGAGATAGTGGAAGGTCCTATAGGGCCGAAAAAGTCAGTGGAAAAACCAAACCAAACAAAAAAAAATTATGTGGAAGAGGTAAATTAGAGCCTAGATCTCTGGAAATGGCTGTAGGAATGACACAGAAAGCTGGCTAGTGGGGATGAAGGTGAGTTTCTCTTTTGAGGAAAAGTGAAAGAGAACACAGGTGGCCAAGAGTCCTGAGCATAAGGAGGCCAAGCAATCTTGCTGCCATCTCAGATGTGTTATTGGGCCCAACAACATGACTGACAGCCAGCAGCATATCTGGAGTGCTCAGAGCTTCAAATCTCAATTAAGTAGCTATTGCAGCAATATTTCAAATTTCCTTATTAGCAGGGAGATATCTAATGCCTGATCACCTTTCTTTACTAGAGAGGGACAGAGTAAACTACAATAATCGGGTACTTAGAGCAAATAGCTTGGATGGAGCTAGAGCTAGAACAGAGAACTGGTATTTCTCATACAAGTGATAATCTGAGTAAAAATATACAGAATACTTATCCATACCACAAGATTTTACACAGATTTATTAAATTTATGAAGTTTAGGTCAGGCACGGTGGCTCATGCCTGTAATCCCAGCACTTTGGGAGGCCACGGCGGGAGGATTACCTAAGGTCAGGAGTTCGAGACCAGCCTGACCAACATGGTGAAACCCTGTCTCTACTAAAAATATAAAATTAGCCAGGTGTGGTGGTGCATGCCTGTAATCCCAGCTACTCGGGAAGCAGGAGAATCGCTTGAACCCAGGAGGCGGAGGTTGTAGTGAACCGAGATTGCGCATTGCACTACAGCCCGGGCAACAAGAGGTAAACTCTGTCTCAAAACAAAAAAATTATGAAGTTTATTTTTAAATAGGATTATTTCTAAATACTATATAAGAATATAGCAAAATGCAAATTCCTAGATACCATTACATGGTATCACTTACTATAATGTCCTAAATAAATGCTCACTTTTATTAAATAGAAATTATCCGAGGCCATTTTTTGGTCTGAGCTCCTATACCAGGCTCCATCTGATGAAACTAAAAACCAAAACAGGCATTCATGCCGAGGTTCCATGTCACCAAACTGAAACTGAGTTGTTATCTGGTCTTCTGAAAAATTGGTAAAGAGAGATCAAGCCAAGTTTCCCAGACAGGCCAGAGTCAATGGCCATAAAAATGAAATTCCCTCTGCTTGAATCCTTACGAAAATAAATAAATAAATCACCTGGAGTAACCAATGTTAGCCAGTCAGTTATTTTTCAATTGTTTTGTCTTCCTGTTCCTGCCTTACAGGGAATATAACTTTGAAACGACCAATCTGCTATTCGTTCTTTGCTTTTGCTTTCAGCCCTTTACTGTCTGTAAAGCCAAGTTCCTCTACTCACAGCTCATGGGGAAACTTCTATTTCTTAGAATAAGTGTTATCCATTTCTAGAATGGCGACTAAAGCCAATTAAGACCTTTAAACTTAATTGTTGTAATTTTGTATTTTAACATTTAAAAAATCTATTTTACATATTTATATTTATATTATTTTGAGACAGGGTCTTGTTCTGTCACCCAGTCTGGAGTGCAGTGGCACAATCATGGCTCACTGCAGCCTCAACACCCCAGGCTCAAGTGATCCTCCCACCTTAGCTTCCTGAATAGCTGGGACCACAGGCACATGCTACAATGCCTGGCTAATTTTTTAAATTTTGTGTAGAGACAGGGTTTCACTATGTTGCCCAGGCTGATCTCAAACTCCTGGGCTAAAACCGTCATCCTGCCTTGGTCTCCCAAAGTGCTAGGATTGCAAGCATGAGCCACCATGTGTGACCTATTTTGACATTTTAAATTAAGTTGAATTTCCAGTCTTGAGTAGGCCTTACTTTCTTTTTTTTCCTTTTTTTTTTTTTTCTTTTAAGATGACTCCTAGGCTCTTGATTAGGTGTATCCACAAAATTCCATTCATGTTGCTACCATATATTCCTTTGAATGTGCCTGTAGAAAAGGAGATTTGACTGCTTTTTGCTTTCAGATCTCCAGAGGAAAATCTCTTTTGCTGTCCTCATGCTTCTTTTTACCTTGTGGTCAAAGCAAAAGAAAAACAACCAAACAAAACACAAACACACACAACACACACATAGATATGTCTTTACAATCCACTTTCATCTGCATACAACCTTTCTTCTTGTTACAGTGGAAAGTGGAAGAAATGTTTCTCCTGCACCTAAAGCCAATCCCTCACCTGTGTGCTGAATTTCATCCTCTTTTACCCTTTCAGATTTCAATAATCACGATGGAGCCTTATGAAGGAAAACTCCACAGGTGATAAATATTTCATCTGTAGAAAACTACTGACACAATAGAATGTTCACAACATATTCTTTTTTTTTTTTTTTTTTTTTTTTTTTGAGACAGAGTCTTGCTCTGTCACCCAGGCTGGGGCACAGTGGTGCAATCTCGGCTCACTGCAACTTCTGTCTCCCAGGTTCAAGCAATTCTCCTGCCTCAGTCTCCTGAGTAGCTGTGATTACAGGTGAGCACCACCATGTCCGGCTAATTTTTGTATTTTTAGTAGAGACAAGGTTTCATCATGTTGGCCAGGCTGGTCTCGAATGCCTGACCTCATGATCTGCCAGCCTTGGCCTCCCAAAGTGCTGGGGTTACAGGCACGAACCACCGTGCCCAGCCCACAATATATTCTTAAATGAAAACAAAAATTAGGCTGTACAACAATATGTATATTAGAATAGCATTTGAAATAGATAGATAATATAGATACACAGGTAGGTAGAAAAGACTGAGAGTATGTATATATGAGTAGATATTATTCCTTAATAGCAAGATATGGGTGAGGGTACGTGTGTCTGGAAGAGTGTCTGCATTTTCTAATTTGTATGCTCAGAATTTAATTATGTTTGGAAATTAATTTTTATTTTTAAATTATTTTTATTTTTTTAATTTATTTTATTTATTTATTTTTTTTTTTTGAGATGGAGTTTCACTCCGTTGCCCAGGCTGGAGTGCAATGGTACAATCTCTGCTCACTGCACCCTCTGCCTCCTGGGTTAAAGCAATCCTCCTGCCTCTGCCTCCTGAGTAACTGGGATTACAGGTGCACCCCACTGCACCCAGCTAATTTTTTTTGTATTTTTAGTAGAGATGGGGTATCACCATGTTGGCCCGGTTGGTCTTGAACTGCTGACCTCAGGTGATCTGCCCACTTCGGCCTCCCAAAGTGCTGTGAGGCATGAGCCAAAGCGTCCGGCCAATTTTTAAATACTTAGTATAGTCTAGGGGAAAATGGAACAAAAAGGGAGTCAGTAGGTCAGGGAAGGCATACCATAAGATCCAGGATGTTTTCTGAAGGGGTCTGCCAGTTAATCTCTGAACTCTCTAGCAGCCAACACAGAAGAAACTCAATTAATTACTGACTTATAAGATCCAAAAGATAAAAACAGCTTAGTTTATTAATGTATTTTCATTTTTCAGGTAGCAAAACAGAGGTGATAATTGCGCAAACTTCCCTCTCTAACATGGTAAAACTGAGAATGGTACTCCTATATTCCATATCCAAGCACATTCATCTCTTCATTTTATGTTACTGTTTAAAAGAAGATGAGGTGAGAACAGACAACATGGAAGAGATGTCATTTGAGTTTGACCAGAGAAGGGGCAATATTGCAGTTCTGACAGACAGGGATAGGAAAGGTGTTTCAAGGAGAGGGAAAAGCCAGAGTAACAATAAAGCAATAGAAAAGCAAAATCAGGGAGCAATCAGCTATTTGTTTAGAGTTATGGTTTTGGGTACCTAGCTCATGTGAAATGTAAAAACTCCTTATGCTTTGGTTCAGTAAATTAAAATGTTTTCGTTAAAATCTAGTTCTAAATTTGACTCAACATCACCAAAAGTATTTTAAATGGAAATAATAGTTGTATGTACTTCATAGAATTTTTGTGACAATTAAATGATATAAAGGCCGGACACAGTGGCTCACGCATGTAATCCCAGCACTTTGGGGGGCTGAGGTGGGCAGATCATGAGGTGAGGAGTTCAAGACCAGCCTGGCCAATATGGTGAAACCCCATCTCTACTAAAGACACAAAAAATTAGCTGAGTGTGGTGGCAAGCATCTGTAATCCCAGCTACTTGGGAGGCTGAGGTAGGAAAATTGCTTGAACCTGGGAAGCAGAGGTTGCAGTGAGCCAAGATCACGCCATTGCACTCCAACCTGGGCAACAGGGCAAGACTCTGTCAAAAAAAAAAAAAAAAAAAAAAAAAAAAAAAAAAAAGGTGATTTAAAACATTTAGCAGATACCAGGCCCAAGTAAGCACTCAATAGAAGTTAGCTGCTATTATGTTATTATTATTACTACTAAGTCAGCATAGCTCCTTCCAGGCATTCTCTAAATGCACCTTTAAAAACATTTCAAAAATTAAAACCATCTTTCTTCTTTTTTTCCTTCCCTCGCTGGCTCCCTCCTTTCTTACTTCCTTCTTTTTGTTCCTCTTTCCTTCTTTCTCCCCTTCCATCCTTCCTCCCTTTTTTCTTGCTGTCTTTCTTTTTAACCATATCCTTCTCTGGCCTTCATTATATAAACTGGAAAGTGGCTGTAGAAATTTCAGGCCACATTGGCTGGGAAGGCAAAATTAGAAAACAATAAGGAAAGAGGCAAATCCTGAGGATAACTGTTCACTCCCACTGTGAATAAAGTTGTCTCCATCCAGAGCTTTAGGCTTTGAGTCTTACCCAAGAACACCTATTTGAATAACACAGTAAGAATCCATACAATGTACAGTATAAAAACAAACAAAATGATACTTACACATCCAGGGATCTGAAAGACATAAACCTACATATCAGTTGATTTTAAAGTGGACTTTTTAGTTCTAGCAGAAGAGCCAAAAGTGGGCTTGTTTTTCCTCTTGATCGGTGTGCAAATATCCCAACCAATACCATCAACATTATGTAGCCCTTTTAAGAAAAGTACATTTTGGCCCCATCCCAGATAATTTGAACCAGGAATGCTGAGGATACAGCTCAGAAATCTGTGTTTTCTCAAGCCCTGCAGGGGATTCTGATGTGCACTAAAGTCTGAGAATCATAGCTCAACCATAAGTTGACTTCTACACAAAGTCCACAGAGTGTGGAAAAAGCAGAAACCAATTGATTGTCATTTCTCCATGCTCTCATGAACAAGAGAAAGAAAAACAAAATGATCCTTAACTAAGAGAAGGCTAAGGGTTAGTTTCTCTCACCACTCTGGGCAAGTGGAAGAGACAGACAGGTGGAAGCATTCCTACAGCCAACAAGTCTTCAGGAAAATTGAGCTTGACTGTGCCCTAACAAAATGGTCGAATGTGCCGGGTGAGGTTGCTCACACCTATAATCCCAGCACTTTAGGAGGCTGAGGTGGGCAGATCACCTGAGGTCAATAGTTCAAGAACAGCCTTGCCAACATGGTGAAACCTCATCTCCACTAAAAATGAAAACTAAAATAAAAATAGCTAGGGTGTTGGTACACGCCTGTAATCCCAGCTATGCACAAGGCTGAGGCAGGAAAATTGCTTGAATTCAGGAGGCGAGGTTGCAGTGAGCTGAGATCGTGCCACTGTACTCCAGCCTGGGTGACTGAGATTTTGTCTCAAAAAAACAAAAAGAAAAAAGTGGACATGAATTAACTGTTGGCCAACTGGGTGTGTGCTCTACTGTGTTATGCTGTCCCACAGAGATAATTATTGGGCCCTCCTACCATTGGGCTGGCTGGATATAGTCCTCTTATTGACAGGGGAAGGAAACTAGAGGCACTGCCCAGTCACGTCAAGGGAATTCAAGAAACAGGGAAAGGCTGCCAGGCAAAGGGGACTCTCAAGCCTTTTAAAAACATCACACACTAACATTTAAACAGAACATTGGTGCTCAAACTGCTGCATTTGAGTTCCATTAGTCTGTTTTCTATCTAAAGGATACGGTTTAAAACATTTTAAGGGAGAGTCATTATGATTAATATTTGTCTGAAGGGGCATGCCCTGGCCCCTTCCAAAGTGGTTATCCTAGGAAATTCTCATAAAAACAAACTGATAACTGTAATAAAAGAATATGTCCATAATTGTACCTTAACAGGGTTTTAAAATTTGGGAAAAAATTATTAGTATAATATCTACCAATTACAATATAATTTCTCAGATCATTTTAGGCCTATTTTGTGTAATTAAACATTATATCATAATTAAATATAAAGATTATTTAATTAGAATTGCTCTTAAATATAGAGGGCAGCTAGGGAATATGTCAAGGCTATTTCTTCATGGCTAAAATGGCAACTTTAATACAAAAACACACTAAAGAATAAGATGTTCTCACTATGGATGCTATAAATAATAATGAACAAAAATGTCACAGTCTAGACCAGGCATGGTGGCTCACACCTGTAATCCCCGCATTTTTAGGAAGCCAAGGCAGGGGGATCACTTAAGGCCAAGAGTTGAAGACCAAACTGGGTGGTAGAGCAAGACTCCATCTCTATGAAAAATAAAAATAAAAAGTCACAGTCTAAATCTATGTAAATAGCATATTGACTCTATGCATAACATTCATTTTCCATTTATGCAAATACTTTCAATTTATTTCACATTTACAAAAATAAAACCATTTTATTAAAAATACTTCCTTAAAATTATACCATCTTCTTTATTTCCTCTAATCCCTATATTTACTTCAAAGTAACAATTTTTCTTAAGCTTTAGGCTTTGCTGGAGATTATTATATGAAAGGATTCGATATTACCTTAGGAAACTTTTAAATATAATTTTATAAAAATTCTTTCCAATGGATACAATTTCTCTCTGTTTCTAGTTTGCTAGTGCATTGGCTTTGTCTTTTTTTTAAAAAAAAAAGGTATGCAAATGTATGGAAATGGTTCTGTTAATAGAAGGAGAAATATCTATGTTCATTATTCTTGTTTCATGAACCCTGTTCTGACAAGAAGCTCACCCCAATACCAGAAATTAAGCTTCTTAGTAAACTCAGAGCTATTTTAAATTTTTACTTGTCTAATAATGATGCCTTGAAAAAGAACATAATTCCTATTCAAATGCCATCAGACACACTGATTTTCAAGATGATTTCAGTGTGATATAAAAACAGTAAGATCTGAGATTCCCTTGTTAGACTTAACCTTCCAATAGATCCTGTGCATGTTGGCTTGAAATAACATACTGAGCTCTATCATGATCAAATAAAAACTTGCCATTATTATTTCCACCCATTTTAATAGCTCATGGTGTGACTGGGCAAGGTGGCTCACACCTGTAATCCCAGCACTTTGGGAGGCTGAGGTGGGCAGATCACTTGAGGTCAGGAGTTCAAGACCAGCCTGGCCAATGTGATGAAACCTCATCTCTACTAAAAATGCAAAAATTAGCCAGGCATGGTGGCACACGGCTGTAATACCAGCTACTCCAGAGGCTGACACAGGAGAATTGCTTGAACCTGGGAGGTTTAGTGGGCAATGAGCCAAGATCCCACCACTGAACTGCAGGCTGGGCAACAGGGTGAGACTTTGTCTCAAAATAATAATAATAATAGTTTATGGTGCAGGAAGAGCAGATTAAGCAGAGAGCAAAATGAACCTCTAGGTCCATGTGTCTTACCTCCTCCAGGCCACGTTCTTTCTTATCTGTCCAGAATTCAAGGATTAAGATTTTCATATTGGTTATGCACATTATGTTGTCTAATTTTCCCAAGAATCCATTAAAGAAGTTACTATTTCTTTTTTTTTTTTTGAGATGGAGTCTCACTGTGTCACCAGGCTGGAGTGGAGTACAGTGGTGCAATCTCAGCTCACTGCAACCGCTGCCTCCCAGGTTCAAGCGATTCTCCTTGTCTCAGCCTCCCGAGTAGCTGGGACTATAGGCACATGCTGCCACACCCGCTAATTTTTGGATTTTTAGTAGAGACAGGGTTTCACCATGTTGGCCAGGATGGTCTCGATCTCTTGGCCTCGTGATATGCCCTTCTCGGCCTCCCAAAGTGCTGGAATTACAGGCGTGAACCACTGTGCCCAGTCAGGAAGTTACTATTTTAATTATCCTCATCTTATAGATGATGAGACTGAGTCACAGAGATATTCAGAAACTCCAAAGCCTGTATGCTTCTCCACCAGACAATATTACCAGAGACAGAGGAACCCCAACCCATTTACATTCATGGAATGTACAACTACCAGTTTTAAACTATGGGATCACCTGCATACACTCTTCTTTCCAAAGACTTTGATTTTTTATAGCATTTACATTCTAATAATAGCCACCATGATGAAGAAGAATTCTGCTTCTTAGCAATGTCTTGTAGTTATATTATTTAGGATTAGATTTGGCTGGATGTGGCAGAAGTTCTCAAACGATGGCTTAAGCAAGATCGGTGTTTGTTTCTATCTTATGTAAAAGCCTAAGGCAGACATCTCTGGGCTGCTGCAGCAGATTCTCAGAACCAGGGGCTCAGGCCCTGCCTATTTTGTTGTTATACCAGTCCCAGGTTTACTTTATGGTCTGTGATTACTGAAGCTCCAGCAATTACATTTGAATTCCAGCCTGCAGAAGGAGAAAGTATGAAAGAGCAGGCCTTCCTTTTTTAAAGACTTTCCCCAGAAGTTACATGTATAACTCTAGGCAGGCCATACTTGTTCTCATGGCCACCTTTTGCTGTAAGGAAGGAGGAAAAGCTCCCTTTGTTCTGGGTTGCCAGGATGCCTGCCAAAACCTGGGTGAAGTAAGAATGGGTTAGGGATAGATTTGGGGGATCAATCCAGTCTCTGCCACAGGAGAGGAAAATACATTCATGTTGGATGGACACAGCGTGGACTGGGGGCCACGGAATGCTGGAGAGCATATGCTCACAGAGATCTGGGCTACATGTAGTCAGATTTAAAGAGAAACCAGAAATCTAGATTTTTATGTAAAATTTCCTGATTCCTAAATATTGCCGGTTGACTAAAATATAAAAAACAGTGCAGGCCAAATAAAACCTATCTGTGTCAAGCCTACAGGCTGACAGTTTGCTTCCTTTGATCTAAAAGATCAGACTCTGTTTCTTTTTTAGATTTACTATTTTCAATCAAACAACAAATATCGATTGAGGACTACAGTGTATAAGGTACCATGTCAAGGGTGATGAAGGAGAGAAAGATATAATCTTTCACTGGAACAAGAAAGTCTCTGATGTAGGAGACAGGGTTCATGACTGAAATTGAAAAAAAGAGGTTGCAGTAAACTACTTTTTAGTTTTGCTTCATTTTGTTTTGGTTTTGGTCCAGTTTCTTTACCTAGCTGCTAACACTGTATCCTATTTCCTTAGGTCTTTTCTCAATGTTTAATAGTTTCCATTCTCATTTTAACTCATTCAAGTAAATGAATCTGTTCCTAGAATTCTGTACTTCTAAAACGTATCTCTTAGAAATTTTTTTTTTTTTTTTTTGAGACAGAGTCTCGTTCTGTCGCCAGGTGCCAGGCTGGAGTGCAGTGGCGCAATCTCGGCTCACTGCAACTTCCGCCTCCTCGGTTCAAGCAATTCTCCTGCCTCAGCTTCCTGAGTAGCTGGGACTACAGGCGTGTGCCACCATGCTCAGCTAATTTTTGTATTTTTAGTAGAGACAGGGTTTCATCATGTTGGCCAGGTTGGTCTCGATCTCTTGACCTCATGATACACCCACCACGGCCTCCCAAAGTGCTGGGATTACAGGCGTGTGCCACTGCACCCGACCTCTCTTGGAAATATTGAGTCTTCTTTTTCTTATTTTGTTGCTAATGTTTTAGTTGACTGAAAAATTGTTTTAAGCCTATCTTTACATGTGCTAGTCCTTGCAAAGTTAACTATATATGCATACATATTATAATTTATGTCTGAACTTCACTTACTGTCCTCAAAAGGATGTGTGATGGGACAAAAATTACTAATATGTAAATGTCTCTAACATTCATTCCTGCTTCTCCCAGAAGTAGAGTGGTGAGACGTATGGATAGCAAAGACTGAAGTCACCCCATCATTTCTCTTGGGAAAAGTAATGAGTGGAACACCAGCTAATCCTCCCCTGCCCTGGAGTGATGAGTCACTCAACATTCCTGCTCTCCTCTGGAGGCCATCGTGACCGGCACATGGGAGTCAGGACCAGCTCCATAATTTGCAAGACCTAGTGCAAAATGAAAATGTGGGTCCCCTTATTCATAATTATTAAGAATTTCAAGTCTGTTACAGCAGAGCATTAAACCAAGCGTGAAGTGCCTCTGTGTGTGGGTCCTGTGTTGCTGCACAGGTGTCATGCTCGTGAAGCTGGCAGTGACTGTAGTGGTGCACTGCTGGACACTTCTGGCCAGGGGAGTGGGGAGCAGGTGAGCAGCAGAAAAACACAGATTGGAGACCTAGGGTGAAGCTTTTGTTTCTGGGGAGTTTTGGGGTGATGGAAGCACAGGGGCTGTTTACAGTGTGACTTTTTTTTTAATGGAGGGTGATTCTTGTTTCTTTGTTTGTTAAAGTGTTCCTATAATGTGCATGTCCCCCTTTATGGTGTTTAAGAAATGTAAAATAAGAAACAGTTATTATGAAAGGATGTGTTAGGCTGTAGCACTCCGCTGCCACTCAGGCACTGAGATGTAGGAGTCGCACTATACAACGGACCCTTGGACAGTGTAGGGTTTAGGAGCCCTGACCTTCCTCCCCCACAATACAAAATTGGCATGTAAGTTTTCACTCCCCAAAAACTTAACTACTAATAGCCTCCTGCTGACCAGAAGCCTTGCCAATAACATAAACAGGTTATTAACACAAAGTTTGTATGTTGTATTATATGCTGTATTATATGTATTATATTCTTACAATCAAGTAAACTAGTGAAAAGAAAATGATATTAAGAAAATCACAAGGTAGAGAAAATATATTTACTCTTTATTAAATACAACTAAATTGTCCTAAAGTTCTTCATCCTCATCATCTTCATGTTGGATAGGTAGAGGAGGAGTTGGTCCTGCTGTCTTGGGGTGGCAGAGGCGGAAGAAAATCCAAGAATAAGTGGATTTACAAAGTTCAAACCTATGCTGTTGAAGGGTCAAATGTATAACCATTTCACAGCTATTAGTAATGTCGCTGATTAAGGGTTGGCCCACACTTTAATAGTAATAGGAATTTATTTGTTTGCATTTATGGCCTGTGAGGAAAAACAACAGCATTATACTTGGCCTTCTATCTCCCTTCTTCCCTCTCTCCATCCCTCCCTCCCTTTATCCAGCCCTCCTTTCTTCCTGCCGTCTCTTCCTCCCTTCCTTTCATCTTTCCTTCCTTCCTTTGCTTTCTTTCAAATAATTGTGAAGCCTTTTAGTCTTTTCCAATAAGAATCTTAAAATAGTTTCATTTAATGACAACCAATCATACTTATTTAAGCAATCAAATGATTATTTTTCCCAATACTATTGCAAAAAAGATAATATATTCTTCTTCTTTTTTTTTTTTTTTTTTTTGAGACAGAGTCTTGCTCTGTTGCCCAGGCTGGAGTGCAGTGGCGTGATCTCAGTTCACAGCAACCTCTGCCTCCCAGGTTCAAGTAATTCTCTTACCTCAGTTTCCTGAGTAGCTGGAATTACGGATGTGTACCACCACACCCAGCTAATTTTTGTATTTTTAGTAAAGATGGGATTTCACCATGTTGGCCAGGCTGGTCTCGAATTCCTGACCTTATGATCTGCCCACCATGGCCTCCCAAAGTGCTGGGATTACAGGTGTGAGCCACCGCGCCCAGCCCCATAATAAATTCTTATTTGTTCAAGGCTGACGTCCTATAAGCTAACCTCACTCACCAGGAACTGTGTTCAAAGATAAGGACCCTCCCTTCACTTTCTACATATTCTCTTTTTTGACAGAAACCTCCCTCAACCCTCCTACTTTGAATAATAGGTCACTTTACCGCCTAAATACAGCTTGTGTTGGGTTCCAAATATCACTTTTATACCATCACTTTTTTTTCTTAAGAGATGGAGTCTTGCTGTTTTGCCCAGACTGAAGTGCAGTGGCACAATCATAGCTCACTGCAGCTTCAACTTCCTGGGCTCAAGGGATCCTCCTGACTTAGCCTCCCAAGTAGTTGGGACTACAGGTGCGTGCCACCACACCTGACTAATCCATCACTTTTTAATCACTTTTTTCACTCTTGAAAAAAAATTATCCTTCTGTGAAATATATGACACCTGCTATCTCTCCTTGTCATTGGAAGCCACATATTTCTGGTCACTCCTACTAAGAGGCTTCAAAATCCTTAGTCCCCTTGTTCTCCACCAAGATCATCCTTAAAAAGCCAAACATTGAATCAATCCAACCATCCACCTCCACTCCTACACCAACATTGCTAGGCTATTGGAGAAAATCTCACAAATGTAGAGATTATTTCTATCATAATGTCTCCACCTCATTTGGTCTTTTTATACTACTTGCCCATCCCTTATATGTCCCTAGAGAATGATCTCTCCAATTTTACACACAGTCTGCTGAAAATGCTTTTCCTCATTCCACCTCTGCTGACTCTAATTTCTTTTTTCTTAGTAATTAACCTACCCCACCCCCCAGAAGATTGCTTTTGGGTATTGGCTTTTTCCATTTCTTGCCCCTATATTTACAAACAAGTCCATAAATACATCCACTGAGGTAAAGTGATTGCATTAATTGCCCCAATTAATGACCTCTCTTTTCCACACTCTTTGCCCTACAATTTTGTAGTCCCTTCCCATTCTGATCCTGTGCTTGGTCATATAATTTCCTTTTGTGGAGGCTTGAAGAAGTACTTGCATATTTCTGCTTTCTGTTTGGAGCTCTGCCAGGAGCTTGAACAGAAGCCCAAGCTAACCTGCTGGAGGATGAGAGCACATGGAGCAGAGGTGAATTGTCCTAGCCACGACCTTCCTAGCCCAACCAGTCCCAACCAATCTATCAGTTGACCACAGAATATGAACAAGCCTGAAAGTAAGACTTGCCAAATCTGGTCCAGTAGAACTGCCAGCTTAATCTGCAGACTCATGAGAAACAATACGGATGGTTTGTTACATAACAATGGCTGACTAGTACAAACTCTTACCTCCATCTCTCCATGCTCAGTGGAAGAATCCTTTTTCCTTTGTAAGGCAAATTCATCTACTTGCCTTTTATCCCATTTTTGCATTTCAGATCTCATCCTTTTGATCATCTCTGTCTACATTGTATTTTCAACCTCTTGCTCCCTTTTGACCTCTTTCCCTTTTACATTAATATAAGCATGTCCAAATCTTTCCCATTAAAATAAAACAAACATATAAAAATAAACCTGTGCCTCCCACAAGCTATTGACCTATTCTGTCGGATTCTTTTCATTTATATTCCTTGAAAGAATAATAATTTATACTAATGCATTAGTTAGGGTTCTCCACAGAAACAGCACCAACAGGATGTATGTGAGTATTTATAGACAGAGATTTATTTTAAGCAATTGGTTTATGCAATTGTGTAGGCTCAGTGAATTTAGAATCTGATAATATAGGTTAGCAGGCTAGAGACTCAGGGAAAACTTACAATTGGAGTGCACAGGCAATCTGCTGGTAGAATATTTCTTGCTCAGAGGCCAGTCTTTGTTCTATTGTGGCCTTCAATTAATTAGATGAGGCCCACCCCTATGATAGAAGGTAATCTGTTTTACTCAAAGTTTTCCAATTTCAATGTTAATCTTATCCAAAAAACATCTTCACAAATGAACAAAAATTTAAAAAACAAAAAAAAAGAAGGAAAAAAACAAAGAAAAAATAAAAAAAATAAAAATCATAACAGAACAAACACTATAATGTTTGACCAAATATCTGGGTACCATAGCACAGCCAAGCTGACATATAAAATTAACCATCACAACTTGCTACACCCATTTTTTTTTAATCCATTAACCATTCACCTTTTCAGTTTTACCAGGGCACGTGACACTACAGATGCTCTCGTCTTTGTCCTTTTACTTTCTTTATGGCCCTCTTGCTTGGATCGCTTCCTGTCTCTCTGACTGCTGCTCTTCAGGTTCATTTATGGCCCGCCTTTCTTCTCTTTCTTTCTTATTCTTTTTTTTTTTTTTTTTTTTGAGGCAGGCTCTCTCTATGTTACCCAGCCTGGTCTCAAACTCCTGGATTCAAGGGATCCTCCTGCCTCAGCCTCTCAAATACCTGAGATTATAGGTCTAAAACTGCACATCATCCTTAGAGTTGTGCTTCCCAGACCACCTAGGCCTTCTCATGTACCAGTGGCTCCAGCTACCAAATCTGTATCTTCCACTTAGCTCACTCTTCTGAGCTTTATTCATTCATTCTTTTGTTGAGGGTATTGATAGAGTGTCTATATTAATGAATGCTAAGCCCCATGGGGCCTTGTGGAAACTTTTATAATGTCCCCCCAGAACGCTGCCTCCTGTTATTCACACCCTTGTTTTACTCCTCCCTTTGAGTGTAGGCTTCCAATGAACAGAATACAGCAAAAGTGATGAGATATTACTTATGAGATTGGGTTATAAAAACATTCTGGCTTCTTTCTTATTCACTCTCTTTTACCCTCTCTTAGAGCTTTTTCCTTCTATCTTTATCAGAGGTCCTTACTTTGGGAGGAGCAAGCTGACTTGTTGTGTGGGAAGCTTTACGAAGAGGCTTGTATGGCAGGGAACTCAGGTTTCAGGCCAATAACCAGAAATAACTTGATGCCTGCTGCCAGCTATGCTAGTGAACTTGAAAGCAGGTCCTCTCCACTTCAGTCTTGAGATGACTGCCTCCCGAGTCCGTAACCTTCTGAGAGACCCTGAGTCAGGGGCACCCAGTTAAGTTGTATAACTAATGAGCTGGTCAAAGGGATGCGGATGAAAGTGGTGTGTGCAACTTCTGGAATGTGCCCTTGAAAGGAAGGTAACATCATTGTTTCCCTTTGACTCCTTTTCTGCTGGCTAGAATGCAGTGTAATTGTTGTGGTGAGTTGAGGATTTTTTTTTTTCTATTCTCCTTTTGTTTTTTTTTTGAGATGGAGTCTTGCTCTTGTTGCCCAGGCTTAAGTGCAATGGCACTGTCTTGGCTCACTGCAACCTCCATCTCCCTGGTTCAAGCGATTCTCCTGCTACTCAGCCTCCTGAGTAGCTGGGATTACAGGCACTCGCCACCACATCCAGCCAATTTTTGTATTTTTAGTAGAGACAGGGTTTCTCCATGTTGGTCAGGTTGGTCTCAAACTCTCGATCTCAGGTGGTCCACCTACCTCAGCCTCCCAAAGTGCTGGGATTACAGGCATGAGTCACCGCGCCTGGCTGAGGATTGTTGATCCACAGAAACCATGAGAAAACAAATATCTATGGTTACAGGCTGCTGTGTGTTTATGTAATTTGTTTTACAGCAATAAATAACTAATGCAGAGCTGGCTACTCAGGATCCATCATCAAATAATAAATGGTTTTTGACATCAATGATCCTTCAGTCCATTGGGGGGATAGAACAGTGTTCCCGTGACCACTGCACAATATGGTTGGTGTTAAAATGTACGCAGCAACTGATGGGAGCACAAAGAGAATTTCAACCATACTTGAAGGTGAAAAGATTCACTCAGTGGATTTTATTTTGTCATTGAAGAGGCTAAATCATTTGATGAAAATGAAGAGAAAACGATGGTGGGATACTTGAGGAAAAAATGACTTTTTAGCACCTATGCTGGGAAGAATAGTTGAAGGAATTGGAAAGGAAACAACTAATGGTATTGCAGTGTAGTTGGGATTGGAAATGATGGACTTACACAATCTTCAATCTGAGGCTGGGGTTTATTATTCAAATACTTTAGCAATCTGGATATAAGATTAGAGAAATTGATGGCTGAATTTGGGATTTCAGAGAACATGAAACAGAAAAGCAAGGAACCAAGGAAGATGAGCTGACAAAAATAGTAAGAGAATTCTTGCAGTTCTGGAACATAGAATTTAGACTGACTAGGAAAATAAAGACAATCAAAGATGTGGAGAGTTTAGGGAAAATGCACCTGATTCTGATCCCCTACAAATCACTGAGATTAAGGGAGTCAATTCTGTGTTTGGTTTAAGCCTAGGTGATGTACTCCCTTTCTGAGGTGCAGAAAATGCACAGCTGAGAAGAAAACTCAGGTATGCTACCATGAAAACCATGAATGATCACTAGTTCTCCATGTTGGTCAAGTTTCTTCTAGGGTAAGTGGTAAGGTTTCTTCTAGTTTCTTCTAGGGTAAGTGAATCCCTAATTTTCACGGGGAGAAATAACAACTGTATTTCCTAATGTCTCCTGTAGCTAGAGATAGCCATGTAGCTAATGAGCTGGTCAAAGGAATGTGGAAGGAAGCAGTGTGTGCAACTTCTGAACTGTGCCCTTAAAAGGAAGGTAATACTGTTTTCCTTTCACTCTTTCTGCTGGCTGGAATGTGGTGTAACTGTGGTGGTGAGCTGACTTGAACCATGAGTAAGAGACTACATCCTAGGGAGAGCAGAACAACAGAAGGGGCCCATATCCCTGAATGATCTCATAGAACCTTCACACCAGCCCTAGTATTACATGAGGGACAAATAAACTTGTTCATTTTTCAAGCCACTTTGAACGTGGGTCTCTGTAACAAGCATCAGGACCTATATTTCACCTATTTCAGATGTCCACTAAAAAAGATAAGCTGGGAATATATATAACCATAGCATAAGTCAGAAAGCAGTAAGCAATAAATAGAGGCACATGTAAAAATTAATGATGTGGATAAAAATCACCTCAAGTCAGGCTGGGAGCTTTCATAAGAGGTTAAAATTTCTGACCCATGACAGACTCCGGACATTCCATATGGTGGTGGAGTGCAGGCCAGGGAATGTGACTACGTGCTCTTACCAATCATCCATTGATTTTCCTATCAGTTTTTTGACTGATTTTATTGAGAAAAATATTATATGGCCCAAGATAAAACTGGAGTGAATCGCAGAGGAGAAATTATTCAGGGCCCTTTTGTTACCTAGAGCTGTAGTAACTAAATAGGTGACCACTGGCTACACGTGGCTAATTAGATTTAAATTAATTAAAATTAAATAAAATTTTACAACTGAGTTCCACACACCAGCCACATTTCAAGCGTTCAGGGGTCACAGGTGGCCAGTAGCTTACTGTATCGGACAGGACAGATAGGGAACATTTCCATCATGCCAGAAAGTTCCATTGGACAGTTCTAGAGAGATCTAAGAGACAGTATGTGTCTCTTGCCCACCCATACTCAATCTCGCCCTCAGTCTGCATGCAATCCAAGCCCAAAGACTGGTCCCCAGGCTCTTCCACTTCCTACAGAAGATTTAAAAACTGGTAGTGCCAACAGAAAGCATTTAGCCTAGTCCCGCCAAGAAGGTGATGTGGTAATAAAGTCCAAGATTCTGCCACATAAGTCACATCATCAAGTCAGCGGCGAAAAGGAGGCCACGTCCCGGACCCGCTGAGAGGAGGCGGGACAAAGGGGCGGGGCGAGAGCGGCTCCCGGTGGGCGCCGCCCAGAGGCCGGGGGCGGGGCCAAGCGCGGCTGGGCGGGGCTGTGAGAGGCCGGCCGGGGGCGGAGCAGCTGGTGGGTCGGCGCGGGCCCAGCCGTGCGTGCTCACGTGACGGGTCCGCGAGGCCCAGCTCGAGCAGTAGTCCCGGCGAGCGAAGATGGCGGCCGAGAGGGAGCCTCCTCCGCTGGGGGACGGAAAGTCCACCGACTTTGAGGAGCTGGAAGACGGAGATGACCTGTTCACCAGCACTGTCTCCACGCTAGAGGTGAGACCGCGTCGCTGTGGGTGCTGCGCTGCGCCGCTGCCGCTCGTCTCACCTTTAGGTGCCTTTCCTCTGCCCCGACTTGCCCTCCCCCTCCCCTGGGTTTGCAAGGACCGTCTTGGGGTGACACCTGTGACGCGGTCCCCACCTCCGGTGCCTGTCAGAGGGCTGTGGCTTGGGTTGAGCGGCAAGGCCTCCTCAGGAGAGCAGCCTGCGGCCCTAGGGTGCCGACCTAATCCTCTGAGGGGCCGGGACATTGCAGCACCCTTTCCCAGCTCAGCTGGCCTTTCTCGGTGTCACTTGCACCTCCTCCTCCTCCAAGACAGAAAAGGGCTTGCTCTGCATCCCAGTAAACCTCCAAGGAGCTCCCTGGGGG
Source organism: Sapajus apella (assembly GCF_009761245.1). Classification (NCBI taxonomy): domain Eukaryota; kingdom Metazoa; phylum Chordata; class Mammalia; order Primates; family Cebidae; genus Sapajus; species Sapajus apella. The sequence continues at coordinate 17,740,245 of NW_022436941.1, read as the reverse complement.
CTTCGGTAGCCCTTTTGGAGAGATGCTCGCTTTTCGTTTTCCAAGGGAGGGTGTGCCGCTGCCCGGGGAGCTCAGTGAAGAGAGCGCTGAGCGGCTGAGGGTCTGTGGGGAGCGAGTGGGTGCACTCTCCCAGGAATAGTCCTTCACGGACTACTGGTTACCCTTGAGGGAACTGCTTCTGATTTGGACTGCTAAATAGGTAAATGCATTTGCCTGTTTTTGTTTGTCTTTAGTTCCTAGACTTTTAAAAGGTCATAGTACTTATGAAATGTAAAGCTGAAGGCGGGATTAGTCCAGGAAACTGCTGTTGTGTTTTGGGTTTTTTTTTTTTTTCCCCAAGTTACCAAGGGAGAAATAGAAACAGATCTCCACTCCTTTTTCCTCTTTTCTCGCATGATCAGCGATCTCTGAAGCTGTGTGTTCCTGTTTTTGTCAGAGGAAACACCCTCTGTGAACTTAACTCTGTTGGGCCCTCCTGTATCCAGTTCACATTTGAATTGCTTTGCATTTGATGAGAGCACCCACACACACCTAACAGCCCAATTTTAAGTGTGTGTATGTGAATTAAAATGTAAGAAATTTCCCAGAGAATTGTTTACCGTAGGCTGTACCTCCTTATAAAGTACTTTTTAATAAGTTCTCTTGGCTTTTTCAACTCTACACCAAATCAATTGGAAATTACTGTAAAATATCCATTATCTGAAATTCAGTTACCTGAAACTGGAAACCCAGAAACCGTTTTCAGCACTGATCACATTCTGCTAATTGCATGTGCTATGTCCCAGACAAACCCCACTTCCCCTCAGGTTATAGGTTCCTGCGGCTAGTGTTAGTGTCCTGATCTTCTTTGTGTCTCTCACAAAATCTTGAACTTTTGCATTTATTAGGTTGATGCAAAAATAATTTTAATAGCCAAAAGCCGCAATGACTTTTGCACCCACCAACCTAATAGTAAAAGTTTGCTTGAGTTAAAACCAGCACCTCCTAAAATTAGTAAAATTATTGTGTATAATATATTTTCGGGGATTAGTATCCTTTTAGCCCTTTATACTTACTGAACAGCTATTTTTTACGTGTACATGTGTTGAAAGTGTCCAGGATCCTAAGACCTGTATTCCTTTTGGAGGATATAGTTTTTCTACCAGCGAGAATCAGAACAAACTTGATTGACTGTAGTGCGAACTAGAATGTTAAGCATTCAGCTGGGGGTTGTTTAGACTTTAGTAAAAATAAGTATAATCTATATTTCCCATGTGGTTGGAACTCTTTTGTTTTTTTTTAGATGGAGTTTTGCGCTGTCGCCAGGCTGGAGTGCAGTGGCGCGATCTCGGCTCACTGCAACCTCCGCCTCCCGGGTTCAAGCGATTTTCCTGCCTCAGCCTCCCAAGTAGCTGGGACTACAGGCGCGTGCCACCACGCCCGGCCAATTTTTTGTATTTTAGTAGAGACGGGGTTTCACCATGTTGGCCAGGATGGCCTCGATCTCCTGACCTCGTGATCCTCCCACCTCAGTCTTCCAAAGTGCTGGGATTACAGAAGTGAGCCACTGTACCCCACTGAACTTTTTAAAAAAACAGAATGTTTTCTTGATTTTTGCTCAAAGAAAAAAAAGCAACGTTTAACTTTTTTTCAGTAATTAATGTAATGCCCTGTGAAAGTTGTAAACACGTTTGTTTTTGATTGTTCATCTCAGCCCCTTATTCAATGTACTCATTTAGGTTACTAATTTTCAGAAGGCGGTGTGGCTATGAGATTTGTAAAGTCAGATTTTTCTTTTTTCTTTTCAAACTTGGGAAGGATATATAGCAGTATTTCTTAATATACCAAAACCGTTTTAAAGGAATGTTCTTTCAGTACTTCACTTTTCTTTTAAACAGTGCTTTTCAAACTGTAGTGTGCTGGAGAATCCACAGTATTCATCCTTAAAATGCAGATGTCTGTGCCTCTTTGGAAACTGCATGTTTAATAAGTGTTCTAGATCTGTGTTTTGCAATCTTTATAAATAGGGATCTTGTTGAAGCGCAAATTCTGATTCTGTAGGACTGGGTAGAGCCCAATATTCTGCATTTTTAACAAGCTTTCCTGATATTAGTGCTTCTGGTCCACAGACAACATTGAGTTGCAAGGCCCTAAGTGATTCTGATGTAAATTTTCAGACTTGAATAGTTATTACCTAAGAAAATATATACTACCTAAAACATAAAATTGAAAGTAAGACATATAAATGAATGTCTTCTAAGTAAGTCAGAGTTTATTATATTATTCATGTAGGAACTTTTTCATTTGAGAGCATTTAATTTGCGGGGGGATCAACTGAAATTTAAGTGAAAATCATATTAAGTGAAAATCAATTAAAATTTAAGTGAAAAGCTTCAATGGCATACTTGTTAAACTTATAATGCCTATGCATTAGTATATCTGTACATGTAGTGTATTTTTTACTCTTACTATTTTTAATTGACACATAATGTACATATTTATGGAATACAGTGTGATGTTTCAATACATGTGTACAATGTGTAATGATCAAATCAGGGTAATTAGCTTATCCATTACTTCAAACATTTATTAGTTGTTTGTGTTAGGAACATTCAAAATCTGCTCATCTAGCCCTTTGCAAATATACAGTAAATTGTTGTTAATTTTAATCAATGTATGGTGTTCTAGAACATGACAATTTATTCTTCCTATTTAGCTGTAATTTTGTATGTTACCCCATTTTTGACTACTGCCCCCTTCCCAGACTCTAGTAATGACTAGTCTACTTTATACTTACTTAAGATCAACTTTTTTAACTTCTGCATGAGAACATAAGGTTTTTGTCTTTCTGCGCCTGGCTTATTTCACTTAACATAATGTTCTCCAAGCTCATCCATGTTGTTGCAAATGACAGGATTTCATTCCTTTTTGTAGTTGACTAGGATTCCATCATGTATGTATACCACATGTTCTTAATCCATTCATCTGTTGATGGATACTTAGATTGCTTCCAAATCTTGGCTATTGTGAATAGTGTTGCAGTAAACATGGGAGCACAGATACCTCCAACATACTTATTTCTTTTACTTTGGATATTTACCCAGTAGTGGGATTGCTGGATCATATGGTAGTTGTATTTTAGTTTTCTGAGTAAACACCATACTGTTTTCCATAATGGCTATACTAATTACATTCCCATCAGCAATGTATAAGAGATACATATCCTTGCTAGCATTTGTTATTTTTTTGACTTTTTATTTTTATTTGTTTTTATTTATTTATTTTTTTGAAACAGTCTCACTGTGTCACCCAGGCTGGAGTGCAGTGGTTTGATCTCGGCTCACTGTAATCTCGACCTCCCACGTTCAAGTGATTCTCCTGCTTCAGCCTTCTGAGTAGCTGGGACTACAGGCATGTGCTACCATGCCCTATTTTTTGACTTTTTAACAGCTATTCTGATTGGGATGAGATGATAACCTTATTGTGGTTTTGATTTGTATTTCACTGATGATTAGTGATATTGAGAATTTTTTTCTTATGTGTATATTTTTTAACCCAATATTAAATTCCTCCCCTTTGAAAATTAATTGGAGCTCACATAAAACTCTATCAGTAAATAAAACATTTCAAACCCCTACTGTATATTTCTATAAAACAGAAAAGGGATGGAAACAGAAGAGAATGAGAAGGGAAAAAAATCTGTTAGAAGCTTGTTCTTTTATGGTACCTGAGAGGCAAGCCTTTAAGTTGTTTATGAATACTGTTTTATTCATTAAATGGTACAACCCTAAGCTTAACAGTGCTTGACCTTTAAATACCGTTTTGCTTGGAGTAGTAGATAGTACATTTTTTTTTTTAAGATCAGGAATTTATATTAACTACCTGGTTCTTTTTTAAAAACAGCTGTGTTGAGATATAGTTTATATACCATGCAATTTACCCATTTGATACGTACAATTTAATGGTTTCTACTATAGTCACAGATATGTCCAACATCACCTCAAAAAGATACCCTGTACCCTTTAGCTATCATCACACACCCTAATTCCCTCATCCTCTCTGCCCTCAACTCTAAGCAATCACTGATCTACTTTCTGTCTTTATAGAGTTCCTATTTTGGACTTAATAGGAATGAACTGTATAATATGTGGTCTTTTGTGATGGGCTTTTTTCCTTTAGCACAATGGTTTCACGGTCTGTAGCATGTATCAATACTTAATTATTTTATATGACTAAATAATATTCTATGGTATGGCTGTACCACAGTTTGTTTAACCATTTGTTGATGGACATGTGGGTGTTTTTCACCTTTTGGCTCTTATGAATAATGCTGTTCTACATATTTGTGTACAAGTGGAATTGCTGGGTTATGTGGTTACTCCATGTTTAATAATTTGAAGAGTTGCCAGACTGGTTTCCCAAAATGGAATGAGTTGGAGGTACTTTTTTTTTTTTTTTTTGAGGCAGAGTCACATTCTGTGGCCAGGCTGGAGTGCAGTGGCATGATCTCAGCTCACGCAACCTCCACCTCCTGGATTCAAGCGATTCTCCTGCCTCAGCCTCCTGAGTGGACTTACAGGCACATGCTACCATCCCTAGATAATTTTTTTTTTTTTGTACTTTTAGCAGAGATGGGGTTTCACCATGTTGGCTAGGATGGCCTCCATCTCTTGACCTTGTGATCCACCTGCCTTGGCCTCCCAAAGTGCTGGTGGGATTAAGGGCATGAACCACTGCTCCTTGCTGGTGACTTGTGTTTTTGTTCAATTAGCAGTATCTTAGAGCAGATGTTTAACATTTTGTTATAAAGGAAAGCTATCTTTTCTTTTTTATTGATAGTATTTTAGATGTCACATATATGAAGTCCTTTGCTAACTTTAACCCACTGTCAAAAGGGGTTATAATTTTAGGTTTTACATTTAGGATTCATGTTGAGTTAATTTTTGTATAAGGTATGGGTTATTGACATTCTTTTTTTTTTTTTAAACACGGGGTTTCACTGTGTTGGTCAGGCTGGTCTTGAACTCCCGACCTCAGGTAATCCTCCCTCCTTGGCCTCCAAAGTGCTTGAATTACAGGCGTGAGCCACCACTCCCGGCTGACGTTCTTTTTTTAAAATACAGATACTTAATTATTCTGGCACTATTTGTTGACAGTCTAGCCTTTCTTTATTGGGTTGTCTTTTTCAGAAATGAACTGACCGCATATGTGTGGATTAACCTATTTCTTTTTTTCTTTTTTCTTTTTTTTGAGACGTCTCACTCAGTCACCAGGCTGGAGTGCAGTGGCACAATCTTGGCTAACTGCAACCTCTGCCTCCTGGGTTCAAGTGATTCTCCTGCCTCAGCCTCTTGAGTAGTTGGGACTACAGGCGAATGCCACCACGCCCAGCTAATTTTTGTATTTTTTATATTTTAGGTTTCACAATGTTGGCTAGGATGGTCTTGATCTCTTGACCTCTTGATCTCCCTACTTGGCCTCCCAAAGTGCTGGGATTACAGGCGTGAGTCACTGTGCCAGGCTGGGTCGACCTATTTCTGTATTGTTTCATTGATCTATTGAGAATCCCTTCCCAGTCTACATTGTCTTGATTACTTAATTTGAATCTTGAAATTAAGTTGAATGACTCCTCTTTGTTATTTTAAAAAATTGCCTTTGCTATTCTAGTTCTTTTTTGCTTTTTCTTATAATTTTAGAATTATTTCTTTGAAATATCCTGCTGAGATTTTAATTGAGATTGTGTTCAATTCATAAATTAGATTCAGGAGAATTAACCCATTAACAGTGTTGAGCCTTCAAGCTATATGAATAATCTCTCTCTCCATTTATTTATTTAGATCTTATTTGATTTTTTTTCACTAATGTTTGTAGCTTTCAGCATACAGATCTAGCTCATATTTTGTTAGTTCGTATCTAAGTATTTCATAGTTTTTAGTACTTTCATTTCTTTTATTACTTTTTATATTTTTCCTTTGGTTGCACATTGACACTCTATGATAACAACTGTCTAAACACTTACTAGGTTTAGTGGGTTTTTGTAGAGTCCAATGATTTTCTATGTGGATAATCATATTGTTTGTGATTGGAGTTTTATTTTCTTCTTTCAGTCTTTATACCTTTTTTTCTCTTGTCCTAATAGTTAGCTGGGACCACTAGTATAATATTAAATAAAAGTGGTGATAGTGCTTTTTTTCTCTTGTCCTCATGGTTAGCTAGGACCAGAAGTGGTGATAGTGAATATTCTTTCCTTTTTCATGATCTCAGAATAAGATATTATCTGTAGGTTTTTTTTTTTTTTTTTTTTTTAATGAGTATAATCAAATGAAGAGATCTCTTCTGTTTCTAGTTTTCTGAGAGTTTTTATCCATGAATGGATGTTAATTTTGACAGATGCTTTTTCTGCATTTGTTATGATAATCATGTAGTTTTCTTCATTAGTTTATTGATAAAGGTAGATTATATTGATTTTCTTTTCTATTTTTTTAACCCCCATCCTCAGAATGATTTTCAAACTGATTCAAAAAGGCTGAAGCAGCATTGCATTCCTAGGATAAACTCCACACAATCATGTATTTATCCTTTTTATATATTCCTGGATGTAATTTGCTAGATTTTGTTTAGGCTCTTGTGTCCATGACAGATATTCATGTTTTCTTTTTCATATGTCTTTGGTTTTTGTTTCAGAAATGCTAGCCTCATTAAGTGATTTGGTGAGTGTTTACTCTTATTCCACATTCTTGAAGAGGTTTATGTCTTCCCTAAATGTTGATAGAATTTACTAATGAAATCATCTGAACTGTAGTTTTATTTGTTGGAAGGCTTTTAATGACAAGTTCAATTTTTAAAATACAGGAATACTTCATGGTGAACTTTTGAAGTATGTATCTTTTAAGGAATTTATAGTCTCAGTTATGAAATTTATGAGCATACTGTTTTTCATAGTACTTATCCTATTATCATGTTTGTGGAGTCTGTGGATGGTATGCTTTTCTTTTTATTCCTGATATTGGTAATTTACCTCTTCTGATTGTTTATTTATGTATTTATTTTAATTTGGTAGAGATTTGATATCCTCTTAGGATCTTTTCAAACAATTAGCTTTTGCTTTCATTATTTTCCCCCATTCTTTCTGTTACGAATTTCATTGATTTCTGCTCTTTATTTTCTTTCTTCTGCTTGCTTTGTGTTTAATTTGCTCTTACAGTTTCTTTTGTTAATTTTAAAATTTTTTATTTTTTTTTTTTAGAGACAGGGTCTCACTATATTGCCCAGGCTGCTCTTGAACTCCTGGCCTCAAGTGGGCCTCTTATCTTGGCCTCCTAGAATGCTGGAATTACAAGTGTGAGCCACTGTACCAAGTCTGCTTTTCTAGTTTCTTAAAGTAGAAGCTTGGATCATTGATTGGAGACTTTTTTCCCTACCATTGCTGTTTAGGTTTGTATTTCCCTCTAAGCACTGCTTTGGCTGCGTTCCACAAATTTTGATATTGTATTTTTGTTTTCTTTCATTTTAAAATAATTTCTAGTTTCCCTTGTGACTGTTATTTGACTATGAGTATTTAGAAGTATATAATTTAATTTCCAAAATTTGAGGGTTTTCCAAATAGCTATTACTGATTTCTGGTTTAATTTGATGATGGTAAGAGAATTTTTTTTTTTTTTTTGGAGACAGAGTCTCACTCTGTCACCCAGTCTAGAGTGCAAAGGCACGATCTCAGCTCACTGCAACCTCCGCCTCCTAGGTTCAAGCGATTCTCCTGCCTCAACTCCTGAGTAGCTGGAATTACGGGCGCGTGCCACCGCGCCCAGCTAATTTTTGTATTTTTAGTAGAGATGGGGTTTCAACATCTTGGCCAGGCTGGTCTCGAACTCCTGACCTTGTGATCCACCCGCCTCAGCCTCCCAAAGTGCTGGGATTATAGGTGTGAGCCACCGCACCCGGCCGGTAAGAGAATTTTTTTTTTTTTTTTTTTTTTTTTTTTTTTGAGACAGTCTTGCTCTGTTGCCAGACTGGAGTGCATTGGCAGTATCTCGGCTCGCTGAAGCCTCCACCTCCCAGGTTTAAGTGAATCTCCTGCCTCAACCTCCTGAGTACAGGCACAAACCACCCTGCTTGGCTAATTTTTGTATTTTTAGTAGAGACAGGATTTTACCATGTTGGCCAGGATGGTCCTCAATCTTGTGATCCACCTGCCTTGGCCTCCCAAAGTGTTAGGACACACACAGTCATTTATAACCTAATATCAGAAGTGATATACTGTAATTTCTGTTGTGTGCTGTTGGTCACACAAATCTGTTGGTACGCTGTGGGAGAGTACTATACAAAGATATGGATACTTGAAGGTAGGGATCATTGTGGGCAGACCCTCTTGGGGGCTAACTACCACACTCCATCTTGGCAGTAACTTGATCTCTTTGTGTTTCTGTTTTCTACAAAAGCAAAATAAAATACAGTGTGATAAGTTGGGAGAACTCCAAACAATTTTTTATTACATCAGTGAGCATAAAATGCAAATCATAGGAAAATGGTGTGTGGCAGCAGATGAGGCTTTATGGGAAAGACAGAGTTTGCTACTATGAGCCTTGTATGCATGCAAAGGGGTTTAGGTTTTGGACCATAGTCAATGGGAAGTCATTGAAGAACTATGAGCAACACATAGATTTTTAGATTTCCTTGTAACAATAGGAAGAATATACTGGAAGCTGGGGAAGAAGATAGGAAGACTGTTCACTTTGGGCAGAAAAAAAATGGTTTTGGGTTGTGGCAGTGGAGATACACAGAAATGAGAGATAGGATGGAAGATATGGGAATTGGCGAGATATGGAAGATGTGTGTGATTAGAGAGAAGTAGGACTTTGGGAAAATATCTGGATTTCTGAATTGTGTCACCTACAGAGAAAGGCAGTTATTGTTTCTTCTTCCCAGTCTGTCTGCCTTATACTTCCTTTTCTTGTCTTCTTCATGCAGCTAGAACTTTCAGTATGATGTTGAAAAGAAGTGATAAAAGGGGACATCCTTGTCTTGTTCCTGATCTACTGGAAAAGCTTCAAATTTCTCACCCTTAAGTATGATGTTAGCTGTAGGCTTTCTGGAGAAATCTTTATCAGCGTATCTGTTACTAGTTTACTGAGAATTTTGATCATTAATAGATGTTGGAGCCACTCTGCCATATTTTTATGTGGATGCACTATAGGCCATTTTAATTTTTATAGCAATATAGACCATCTGATTGACAAACCTGTGGTTAATTCTTTGACATTTCCATCATTTTCTTAAAACTCAATTAAATGATAGTCATTGAGTGTTTTGCTGCCAGATAGTGAGTAAAAAGAAGTGAACAAGATGAAATACTCTTCCTTTCCTTATACAGCTTGCAGTCTATAAACAGATATAATATGGTAAGAGTAATTATGACAGAAATAGGTATTCTATGGAAACATATAGGCCAATCACCCAGACTTGTCTAGAGTTACAGTTAAGGTTGTTAGGAGCACTTTCAGAGGAAATAATATATAAACTTTCTTGTTCTTTAAATTCCCAAGTGAAAGTTGCTAAGTTAAAGGGAGGCCCGCTTTTGTGAGAATTTGGGACTTTAAGAGTTAGCTCCTGAGAGAAAAGAAAGTCTCTTTAAATTTTCCTATAAGGGTTTGAAACTGCTTTTGAATGTTCTAAAGAGATATCTTTGTGCCACTGAGGATAGTTTACTTAAAAAGCTGATGAGAAAATCTTATTAATTAAAGTGGCATCAAAAGACTATTGATCCTACAAAATGCTTAGTAACTGCTGGGCACGGTGGCCCACACCTGTATTCCCAGCACTTTGGGAGGCTGAAGCAGGTGGATTATCTGAGTTCAGGAGCTCTAGACCAGCCTGACCAACATGATGAAAAAAATTAGCTGGGAGTGGTGGCGGGCACCTGTGGTCCCAGCTACTTGGAAAGCTGAGGCAGGAGGACTGCTTGAACCCAGAAGGCGGAGGTTGCAGTAAGCGGAGATTGTGCCATTGCACTCCAGCCTGGACAACAAGAGTGAAACTTAAGTTTCAAAAAAAATAAAATGCTTAGTAACTATAAAAGAAAAAATTGGTATAATTTGCCTTTAATGAAAAAATTCTATTGCAAAATCTACCATTAAGAAAGTAAAAAGGTAAGCCAAAGGTTGGGAGACTAAATTATTAATACATATCTGACAAAAAAAATTTTATCCAGAATATATAAAAAACTTTTACAAATTAATAAGAACAGTAGAAAAATTAACAAAATATTTGAAGAGACTCTTCACAAAAGGATATCCAAATTGCCTTTAAACATATGAAAAATTGCTCACCATCATTACTCATCAGGGAAATACAAATTCAGAACACAGTCATACATGCTCTACATGCTAGAATAGCAAAGTGGAAAAAAATGGAATATATCAAAACGTTGGCAAAGAATTGGAGCAACAAAGTTTCTATGCTGCTGGTGGGACTGTAAAATTATACAACCACTTTAGAAGACCATTTACTAATATCTTCTAAAGCTGAACATTCATCTTCTAAAGCTGAACATTCATATACCCTGTGATACAGCTATTCCACTCTTAGGTTTATACAAACATATTTGTTCACATGTTCACTAAATGATGAACTGGAAAGTTCATAGCAGCACTATTGGTAGTATTAACGGTAAAAAAACCTGTTAACCACCCAATGCTTATCAACGCTACAATGGCACAAGTATGGTATTCACACAATGGAATATTATACATTTATGATAATGAGTGGTCTGATACTACACAGAACAATATGAAAGAATCTTACTTACATAGTAACATTAGGGCCAAAAACCAAACACAAAAAATATATACTGTGTGGCTCTGTTTTATGAAGAGCAAAATTAGGAATAAGAAGCGTGCATGGTAAAGAAAGGGAGGGAGCATAAGTGGAGCTTCTAGGTTTGATGGTAATGGTCTTTCTTGATCCAAGTGCATTTGCAGAGGTATGTTGAGTTTTTTAAACTATCTAGCTGTATGCTTTTGATTTATACAGTTTTTTTGGTTATATTTCAATAAAAAGTTTTTTTAAAGTCCTGATTTTAAGTATTGTAAGAAAACCATAATAAAGAGAAAAGCTACACAATCTAGGTTCCATTTTGTTAATCATTATACTTTAAGGTTAAAGAAGTATAAGAGTGGCTCACGCCTGTTATCCTAGCACTTTGGGAGCCCGAGGTGCATGGATCACCTGAGGTTAGGAGTTCAGGACCAGCCTGACCAACATGGTGAAATCCTGTCTCTGCTGAAAATAAAAAAAATTAGCTAGGCATGGTGGTGCATACCTGTAATCCCAGCTATTTGGGATGCTGAGGCAGGAGAATCACTTGAACCCAGGAGGCGGAGGTTGCAGTGAGCCAAGATTGCACCATTGCACTCCAGCCTGGGCAATAGAGTGAGACTCCATCTCAAAAAAAAAGTACAAGAATAGTCATAGTCATTAGTGTAGATGAAATATAAATGTCTTGAGAGGGCGTATTTTTAGTTTGAAGTGATAGAAATTTTAGAGTAATTGGACTTGACTGAGCTAGTATTATTTTCCTCTTATAGTAAAGCAGTGCTTTGAACTTCTAGGACATGCAACATGTTTTCAAGATCTGTTGAGTGATGTGGAATTTTGATGTTTGGGTATATCCACCCCACCACCAGGGGAAAAAAAAACCTTGGCAATAACAAAAAAATTGGAATTTTTGAAAATCAAGGACCGTAACATGGTTTTGGTTCTATTGTATATGACTGTGTAAAATATTAGATTTGGTTTTTGTCAATTATAACTCAGCATGACAAACTAGTTAGTACCTCTAAAAGGATGACTAGAAAAGGTTCTGGCCAGGGGTGCTGGCACACACCAGCACTTTGGAAGGCTGAGGTGGGAGGATCACTTGAGCTCAGGAGTTCGAGCCTGGGCAACATGGTGAAACCCCATCTCTTAAAAAAAAAAAAAAAAAAAAAAAAAATTAACCGGGTATGGTGACGTCTGCTTTTAGTCCCAGATACTCAGGATGCTGAAGTGGGAGGATCCTTTGAGCCTGGAAGGTCAAGGCTGCAGTGAACCAAGATCATTTGAGCCTGGAAGATTAAGGCTGCAGTGAACCGAGATAACACTACTACCCTCTAGCCTGGGCCACAGAGTGAGACCCTGTCTCAAAAAATGAAAAGGAAAAAAAAAGATTTTCTTTTTTAAATCACAAGTGACTTTTTGTTAAGAAAGATGATGAATTAGATCACCTGGGGTCGGGAGTTCAAGACCAGCCTGACCAACATGGAGAAACCTTCCCTCTACTAAAAATACGAAATTAGCTGGGCATGTTGGTACATGTCTGTAATCCTAGCTACTCAGGAGGTTGAGGCAGGAGAGTTGCTTGAACCCAGGAGGTGGAGGTTGTGGTGAGCTGTGATCGCGTCATTGCACTGCAGCCTGGGCAACAAGAGTGAAACTCCATCTCAAAAAATAAAAGAAAGAAAGATGATGAATTAAAAGCTTGTTATTAGTTCATTCTTACTCTCAGAGGAGGAAATATAAATAGCTGTTCTTGTTCTTAACCTCCCTTCTTATCAAGAGAATGTTCTATTTCTGTAGTACATGGTGACAGAAATACAACAGATAAACATGCCAATCATTACCTATTGTTCTTTTTTAACAGTCAAGTCCATCATCTCCAGAACCAGCTAGTCTTCCTGCAGAAGATATTAGTGCAAACTCCAATGGCCCAAAACCCACAGAAGTTGTCCTAGATGATGACAGAGAAGATCTTTTTGCAGGTAATTGTCATGTCTTTATTTTTTAATAATGGCCAATTGCAGTATATTTTCTATTAGATAGAAAATATTATCTAGAACAAAACTGAAATGCTGTGTAAAGTGTTAGTGGCAGCTCTTGTAACAACTTAGAAGGATGGGGAATTTCCAGTCACATCACTCTATGAAAAATGTGGACTGTCAAGAGAAGCAAAATGTGGTTCTTTCTGGATTTAAGCATTTGAAAATAAATTATTTATTATAGTTTGGGGGCAGTACTTCGATTCAAAAGATTAATGGTTGTGATACTCTGAGACATAGCAGTGATTGTACTTTTTTATTACTTAGAAGTTGTCACAAAGCAAAATTAAACTGTGAATTTAAAAATTATTCTGTAATCTTTATGTTTGAAAGCTGTTTTAATAAATTGCTGAACTATTTACTGTCTGTTCCATTTGACCCACTTTTAGGTGAATAATTTGATGCTTAAGGAATGTGTTTTTTATATAGGGGCAGGATGTGGTTTAATTCATCCTAACTTAAAAAAAGAAGGACTCTCTTAAACAATTATGTGCTTTAAAATTAAAATTAATGTTTTAATATTAAAAAGCAACATCTTCCTTAAAATTAGTGACATGAAAAGTGAAAATGGTAAATTTTATTTTCTGTGTTTTTTATAGCCTAATTTACCAGAACTGGCTTTCATTGAGTTAAAACTTAATATGGGTGGATTCTTCTGTGGCTCTTAAGCTTGAGATGTTCACGCTAAACATTTTTAATTTGTAAGATTGAGACTTCACACTAATCTGTGAGATATGCCTCCCTCAAACCTTGCTATACTATTGGCACATTATTCATCTCACATGAAAAAGAAAAAAAGATTAAAAAATTAATAATTATGTACTTAACTTTTATAGTGATTCAGTATTCAAACCGTTCTGTGTTTTTGTACAAATATGTTTGAAGATAAAAATCCTCCACAAAAATCCATTTAATTGCCAGCTTGATTCATTCCATGAGAAGTTGTCACTGCAGATTAATTCACATATTTTATTATGTTACAAAATTAAAAGTATGATACCAAATATCAGTCATGTTCTCTTTTTGAAATTTTAAGCCACCTAACAACATAGAATCAAAATCACAGTTAACCAGAGTTTTAGCATTTCAGTATTTGTTATTGTGTCCTTTCATTGACTTTTTTTCAGGCAATCTTTCAAAGTTGTTTCATGGTATTTGTATTTTAAGCTAAAAGATGACACAAGCTCTTTCTCTATTAAGCAGCTTCTTATCTAAAATTCTGTGTATTCTTTTAATAGTATAAGGTCATACATAGAGGTTTTAAATTATCCATTTTATTAAAGATTCCTTCACTCTATAATCTCAGAATTCTGTGTAGATGAATACATTTAAACCTTACTGTAACAGGAGAACTAGTGGCTCATGCCTGTAATCCCAGCACTTTAGGAGGCTGAGGTAGGTGGATCACCTGAGGTCAGGAGTTTGAGACCAGCTGGCCAACATAGTGAAACCCCACCTCTGCTAAAAATACAAAACATTAGCCAGGCATGGTGGCACATGCCTGTAATCCCAGCTACTTGGGAGTCTGAGACAAAGGAATCGCTTGAACCCAGGAAGTGAAGGTTACAGTTAGCCGAGATGGCACCTTGCACTCCAGCCTGTGGGACAAGAGCAAAACAGGACTGTGTTTGTGTGTGTTTGTGTACATGCAAAGTTTTTTTTTTTTTTTTAACAGTATGCACAGCTAGCTGATCAAAGAGTTAGCCAAATGAGGACCATACAGTGATATTTGCCCCTGAACTTGATTAGAAAAAAATTTTTAAAAAAATACAGGGTCTCTGTCACCCAAGCTGGGGCATAGTGGCACCATCATAGCTCATAGCAGCTTCGAACTCCTGGGCACAAACAATTCTCCCACCCCTGCTTCTCAAGTAGCTAAGACTATAGACATGTGCCACCATACTTGGCTAATTTATTCATGTTTTGTAGAGATGGGGTCTTGCTATGTTGCCCAGGCTGGTCTTGAACTCCTGGCCTCAAACAATCCTCCCACCTGGGCCTCCCAAAGTATTGGGATTACAGGTGTGAGCCATTGAGCCCAGCCAGAAAAATCGTTATAGTGTTTTATTCTACTTAGCAGTCTATACTAAATTCAGTGAATCAAATACGGTGAATGTTAGTGTTTGCTTAAAAAAGAGAGAGAGATGGGAACTAAGGAACAATAAACACAGTCATCTGTCTCCTGATTGAAGACCTAATCTGATCATTTTTGTGTGAGTGAATGAATGAATATTACACTTGGTTCTTATTCATAATACACTTTAGCAGTTGTAGCATTCCTCCTTCTATGGAGGAGTATGGGTCTAGAAAACTATAATAGAGAGCAGCATGTGTTACTGAGATGGTGAAAACTATTGTCCAGTAATAAGAAACCTGTACTTTGCTTCTCTTATACCAGAGGAGAAAATATAGATACTGCTCTATTGACATTGACATAATCGATTTATACTTGTCTCAAAGTATGTCTTGAAGAAAAAGTTAATTTTATAGTTAGCACCTATGAGATATCTTCCTGAACCTTTAAGTTTGCTTTAAATTAAACCTTGTGAATTTGTAATATGTTGGTTTACTTAAGCTAAAAGTGTCACGAAGAAGATTTAAGACAGATTATATATTAGTGTGTTGAATCTAAATCCTACAGTTTTTGAACGAAGCAGCCTGTTAGTGTAAGTAACACAAAACCCAGTATCAGTAAAGTAAAATGTGATTAAAAAGTTTAAGTGACTTTATCTGTACTGATTTCTCAATAAAGGTACCATCTCTCACGATATTTTGTCTATGAGTCTGTTGCCAAATAACAGTGCCTCTTTCAAATTCTGGGGTATTTGTTTTGTTTGGTGCTTCTTGTTTTACTTATTGTTGTAAAGATCTCATACCTCCTAGCTTTGATACACTACTTTTTTACTGTATCATATTCCTCATTGGTTTCATTTCTTTGCAAAAAGAGTAATGAATACCAGCAATCATCACAGCCTGAAGTTGCATATAAGCTTTTATTTTGTTATAACCTGTTTCAGCATCTATAGTCCATTTTCCCTCCTCTGGTTACCGTAGTTTGAAAGATTTTTAGTTATTGATCATTTTCACTTTTAATAGGAAACAGTAAAGAGATCTATACCAAATAAGGCTCTCATCAACATGAGATAATCAGTAAGAATAGCTTAATAAAATATTAACATGTGTAACCTTATTTCAGGTAAACATGCTATTATTGCTTTACCTTGAGGTATTAAAATTAGAATGGGTCACTGACTATCATTAACACCATCTAAGAATCTAAGAACCTCAGGTTAGAAACCACTGGTCTGATCCTGCGTTTTCCTTGAAGGCCTGTCTTCCTTTCATAGTATCAATTCTACAAATCAGCAAATTGTAGTTTACATTATGCCCACCAATTGTAATTTACCCTTTTCCTGGCTCTGCTTTTTGCATATGTCATTATTCCATTTTCGTGGAATTCTTCCCTCATTTTTTCTCTACCCATCTCAATCTTCTCAGCTCCATTTTATAAACTGTTCCTTATTTTTGTCTCCCGTCTCAACTCAAATTGTAGTGTTTGTTTGGTAGTTCGTATAGTAATTGAATTTCTTGTAACATTCTTTTCATTGTTTGCCTGGCTATTATTTAACTCTTTTATTATTATTTAACATCCCACATGTTTGTGTCTTGTTTTCCCCAACTAGATTATAAACTCTCTGAGAATAGGTATGATATTTTACTTTATTTGTGTTTTTCCATTATACTTAGCACAGTGTTACGCAGCCTGTAGATGTTCAGTTTATTGATTTGGTTTGATTTTTAAAAATTATTAGTACTAGATTTTTCAAGTAAGTGGGTATTTTAATTTAAAACCTAAATACCTGTTTGCTTTGTGTCACATGTGTGTGTCCAACTAATATCCAATAAGCTTTAGCAATTGATTGCTTTAGATTACTAACTTTGTGGGTTTTCCATAGCCAGTTTTTAATCCAAGTTGAAATACTTCTGGGCAGACTTCTGCCATAAAATTTTTGTTTATATGTATAAAATAATCATAATATTAGCGTGAATACATATTTGAAAGGTAAGTTACCACATATATGTTACAAATCCAAACACAAATGTGGAATCATTTACATCATTGCTTTTCTTTCAGCCTTATCCCTACCACTAGTGTAGATAATTAAGCTAACTTAATAGGATTCTTTCTAAAACTAACAAAGTTACAGTTGGTTTTAACTTTATGATAAAGGAAGGATGCATAAAATTCCTTTGTGACAATTATTTTTAAATGACATTTTCGATATTTGTGGGTAATATAAAAATATTTTTTTATAATCCATTAACTGCTATGTAGAATATGGGGGGTTTTGTTGCCAGTGTTCTTAACTAATTTGTTTAATCTATGTCTAGAAGCCACAGAAGAAGTTTCTTTGGACAGCCCTGAAAGGGAACCTATCCTCTCCTCGGAACCTTCTCCTGCAGTCACACCTGTCACTCCTACTACACTCATTGCTCCTAGAATTGAATCAAAGAGTATGTCTGCTCCCGTGATCTTTGATAGATCCAGGGAAGAGGTACAGGAAAGTGTATTCTAAATTAATATGTAAATATATACGTTTCCCCCCCCCACCCAACATCACTCTCCTGTTAGTCATTTCTAATCAAAGCCTTTCAGACATTTTGGGAAAAGAACATTGAACTAAGTAAGTTATGGGATCTGGCTTCTAATTTTATCTCCCCCATTCTACCCAGTGACCTGGGCATATCATCTACCTTCTTAAGTTGAAGGAGTTTGTCATTTCTGACTTTATGATGATAGTTTGTGGTTCCCCAGGTTCATCTGTTGGTCAGATGGTATATAAAAGTGCTTTGAAAATGGTTAATCACAGAAAAGTGGTATTTTGAGTAAATTTATTTGATAAAATTTTCAATAAATACTGTTAATACTTAAAGGTTGCTGTTGAAAAAGAAGGGGAAATATATATCAGTTAAAGGTACATTCTCTTAATTTGGCAGTAATTTCTGACAAGGTGAATTTGGAAAAGAAAAATTATGTGGAGATTATTTTAATGGCAGTTATATATTTAAAAGTTATTCATGGAAATATGTCATTAAGATGACCATAATTTAGTAACAACCACACACAAAAAAATGAATAATCTCACAAACATAATATTAAGGGAAAGAAGTAAGACATAGAAGAATACTATATTATTATAATATATAAACTTTAAAAGCAGGTATAACTAAGGTACGATGTTGGATGTCTGGGACGTGGTTATGTTGGCAGGTAAAGAATGTAGGTACGGTGGCTCATGCCTGTAATCTCAGCACTTTGGGAGGCCAAGGCGGGCAGATCACAAGGTCAGGTGTTCGAGACCAGCCTGACCAACATGGTGAAACCCCGTCTCTACTAAAAATACAAAAATTAGCTGGGCATGGTGGCTTATGCCTATAATACCAGCTACTCGGGAGACTGAGGCAGGAGAATTGCTTGAACCCAGGAAGCAGAGATTGCAGTGAGCCGAGATCATGCCACTGAACTGCAGTCTGAGAGACAGAGTGAGACTCTGTCTCAAAAAAAAAGAATGGGTTGTAACTGGAGGGGAAGCATAAGAGGGCCTCCTGGGCTGTAGTGATGATGCTTATTTCTGATCTAGGTTCTGGTTACAAAGATGTGTTCACTTTGTGAAGGTTTATTGAACTGTACACTTAGAATTTATATACTTTTTATATAATGATTTTTCAAAGTTTTACTTTAAAAATATCTAAGAAGACAACCTTGAAATAAAATAAGTATGGTTAGAAACACTTTCTTTTTTTTTTTTTTTTTTTTTTTTTTTAGAGACGGAGTTTCACTCATGTTACCCAGGCTGGAGTGCAATGGCGCAATCTCGGCTCACCACAACCTCCACCTCCTGGGTTCAGGCAATTCTCCTGTCTCAGCCTCCTGAGTAGCTGGGATTACAGGCACACACCACCATGCTCAGCTAATTTTTTGTATTTTTAGTAGAGACGGGGTTTCACCATGTTGACCAGGATGGTCTCGATCTCTTGACCTCGTGATCCACCCGCCTCGGCCTCCCAAAGTGCTGGGATTACAGGCTTGAGCCACCGCGCCCAGCCAGAAACACTTTTCATTTAGAGAGTGTTAGGCTATTAATAATTGCTTTCAAAAATTCACAAAATTGAATAATCTCTTAGCTTTCTGCTTGAGAATAATGAAGCTTTCCTGCAGAGCTACTGTTTGGATTGTTTATTTATAATGGCATTTGCAAGGGCTTCTATGAAGTCTGATAGGGTTATCATTTTTCCCACTTACTGCTTTTTCAATGAGGTGTATAGTGCTTTCCTTGGCTTCCAGAAGAACATTTGTTTATTAGATAATTAGAGAAATCTTGATGCTAAAGTTGCTTTTCAGTATAATCACTTATGCTGGTTTGTAAGGTTCTGCTGGTGAAAGTAGTGACTACCTACCTCCTTGTTTTTAAAGAGTAGAGATACAATTTAGAAAAATGCTAGTATTAAAATTAATTAAGGTCGTAATTTTTAAATCTGAATCTGAAGATGCAGTGTATAGAACAAAAAATTCCACAATATTTGTACAAAAAGGCTAAAACATTTTTTCTACATCTGAGGAATTATAAAAACACAAGATTTTGGGCCAGTCACAGTGGCTCACGCCTATAATCCCAGCACTTTGGGAGGCCAAGGCAGGCAGATCACCTGAGGTCAGGAGTTCGAAACCATCCTGGCCAACATAGTGAAACCTCGTCTCTACTAAAAATACAAAAATCACCCAGGTGTGGTGGCAGACACCTGTAATCCCAGCTACTTGGGAGGCTGAGGCATGAGAATTGCTTAAACTCGGGAGGCGGAGATTACAGTGAGCTGAGGTTGAGCCACAGCACCTGGGCAAGAGTGAGACTGTGTCTTTAAAAAAAAAATTGTTACTTCTCCAAATGGTCTTCTGTGTGTGTGTGTGTGTGTGTGTGTGTGTGTGTGTGTGTGTGTATTTTATTTACAAAGTCAAGAAATGTGAAAGTTTTCATTGTCTTTCAGAAATGAAGTGCTGAGTGGCTAAATTATTTGTTGTGACAGTGACTCTTACAGAAAATAGATGATAAAAATTAGTTTAATATCATGACAATAAATTATAATATTTAATGCCAAAAAAATTATACTTTCTAGATTGAAGAAGAAGCAAATGGAGATATTTTTGACATAGAAATTGGTGTATCAGATCCAGAGAAAGTCGGTGAGTCAATATTTATTGTATTTTGTATTCACTTTTTATTAATTTGGTGGTTTTGTACTGTTTTTCTTAATACATCAGTATAGTATTAAATGATTTTTATTTTTATGCATGTGATTTTAATAGCAGTGTTTGACTTTTTTTGTAGGTGATGGCATGAATGCCTATATGGCATATAGAGTAACAACAAAGGTGAGCTTCTGTGCTTTTAAAAAAAATATTGAGCCCTCACTATGTGTAGTATGAGGATATGGCTATGATTAAGGTAGAAGTGATCCCTGTCTTTATAAAGGTTACCACATAATAAAGATTGCCAAGAAGTGATTACAACGAGTTGTAAGTAGTTTGATATGTAGAGTGTTCAGTGAGAGTATGCAGGATGGGACCTAATTTATACCTCAGGATGCCTAAGCCAAGACGTAGGTGTGGGAAATGATAGGGGAGGAGAGGGGGAAGAAGAAGAATGCGTGTTCCAGGTGAGGAATTTGCTTGTGCAAAAGCCAAAAGTCAAGAAAGCATTATGCTTTCTAGAATCTCTAAGAAGTGATGCAAGATTGAATTGTTTGGCAGTAAGCCTTTGTCTATAATGAGCAGCCACATTTTAAGGAGTTTGGCGTCATCCCAAGTATAATGGAGAGCCATTAAAGAAGTTCAAAGCTTCCACAGGAGGCCTACACGCTGCTGCTTGTGCTGCCGCCATGTCTCTAGTGATCCCTGAAAAGTTCCAGCATATTTTGCAAGTACTCAACACCAACATCGATGTGCGGTAGAAAATAGCTTTTGCCATCACTGCCATTAAGGGTGTGGGCTGAAGATACGCTCATGTGGTGTTGAAGAAAGCAGACATTAACCTCACCAAGAGGGCGGGACAACTCACTGAGGATGAGGTGGAACATGTGATCACCATTGTGCAGAATCCACGCCAGTACAAGATCCCAGACTTGTTCTTGAACAGACAAAAGGATGTAAAGGATGGAAAATATAGCCAGGTCCTTGCCAGTGGTCTGGACAACAAGCTCCGTGAAGACCTGGAACGACTGAAGAAGATTCTGGCCCATAGAGGGCTTCGCCACTTCTGGGACCTTCGTGTCCGAGGCCAGCACACCAAGACCACTGGATGCCATGGCTGTATCCAAGAAGAAATAAGTCTTTAGGCCTTGTCTGTTAATAAATAGTTTATATACCCAAAAAAAAATAAAAGAGTGTGGCACAATTAGGTTTTTGTTTTAGAAAGATTTCTTTGGCCTCAGCGTGAATTGGCAGGGTCAAAATAGAGAACAGAATTTCCAGTTAAAAGGACACTGTAATGATTAAAGGATTGTAGACCTTCAAATCTTAAAAGAGAGTGTCTTTCACAGCAATTCTAGCTATGAGCTGTAATACTTTATATTAAGAAAATGGTCCTGGAGATGAGCAAAATAACTGGCTTCTTGAGTTAATGTAGGAGGTAGAATTGACAGGACTTGGATATAAGGGGTGAGGAAGGAGAGGGATGCCTGTTACTGACTAGAGGGACTTTGCAACTGTGAGAGTTATCCACGGAGAAAGGCAACACAGGCAGGAACATAGTGAGAGTAGGGATGACAGTTGTTAATTCATAGGGTAAATATTCATTAAACACCTACCATGGTGTCAAGCTTTATTGCAAGCACTAGGTTATAGTAGTAAACAATACAGACAAGGGTGGTGTCTTATAGAACTTGTGTTTCAGCAGGGGGAAGTATGGTGAGTTTGAAATGCCAATGAGATTTAAGTGGAGAGGTATTTGGATATATTGGACTGAAGCTTTCAAAGATATCTGGCCCCAATGTAAATATTTAAGAATTTTTAGCATAGAGTGTGAATAAGATCAGTTAAGATAAAATAATGCAAATACTTTTTTGTCCTATTAAGTTTCTGTAAAATACATCTATGATTTATATTTTTTTAGTTTAAAATCTCTATACCACACTAATTAGATACTCTGCATTCTTTTGCAAGGTAGATATATGTGTGTGCTCACAATTATGTATAACATTAACTGGTGAAATAGTGCTTACTATTCAAAACTTGAAATACTTCTTCACTTGTAGACATCTCTTTCCATGTTCAGTAAGAGTGAATTTTCAGTGAAAAGAAGATTCAGCGACTTTCTTGGTTTGCACAGCAAATTGGCAAGCAAGTATTTACACATTGGTTATATTGTGCCACCAGCTCCAGAAAAGAGTATAGTAGGTAAGCACAAATTTTCAAAAATTAATTTTTGTTACTGTTACTAGTTCAGTTTTAACTGTATGGATTTGTGGATTTCATAATCATTCACTGATTATGAGACATTTTATAATGTGTAGAGATAATTGAATTTAAATGTTTCATTTATACTAATCATGCATGGATTGAAGAATGTATAGATAATAGTTTTATTTTCTAATACCTGAGGATTTTTATTTAAGTAATACAATAATGTTAAATATTGGGTTAAACCAGGTATGGTGGCTCACACCTGTAATCTCAGCACTTTGAGAGGCCAAGGTGGGACGATCACTTGAGGTTAGGAGTTTGAGACCAGCCTGGCCAACATGGTAAAACTCCTGTCTCTAGTAAAATACAAAAATTGGCCAGGCATGGTGACACATGCCAGTAATGCCAGCTACTCAGGGGACTGAGGCAGTAGAATCACTTGAACTCAGGAGGCAGAGGTTGCAGTGAGCTGAGATCATGCCACTGCACTCCAGCATGGGTAACAGAGTGAGAATCTGTCTCAAAAAAAAAAAAAAATATTGGGTTGAAATTTACCAAGTTAAAAGCAGTTTGAAACCCTAACCTTTCAGGTCATTAGATTACTGTTTTACTGAATGACAATCAGATAATACTTAATATTATTAATATGTTAACATTTTTCCAAGGGATGGAGGTGTTTAACTAACCTCAGGTATACACTAACCTTGGCTCATATAAGAACTGTTTAAACTCATCTTAGCTCACTTTGTACCTCAATTTAAAGTTTAAAAACATTTCTACTTCTATAAGCAATAAAGATTTAGTTAAGAAAATGCAGAAAACTACAAAAGAGGAGGATACTTCTATAGTCCCACCATTAAAAGACATCTGTCGTCTCTCAAAATTTTGTAGTATTTTATTCAACGCTTTTTCAGTCGTAGGTTTTTATTTACCTTTTCCTTTTTTTTTCCTTTAATTTTCTTCTCTGTATTGTTCACAATTTTAGTACATGTGCTGCTGAAGTGAGCACTACCATTACTTTTATTTATACTTAGATTAATCTGAAAGTTTTTTCTTTTTTTCTTTTTCTTTTTTGAGACAAAGTCTTACTCTGTTGCCCAGGCTGGAGTACAAGTGGCTTGATCTTGGCTCACTGCAACCTCTGCCTCCCAGGTTCAAGTGATTCTCCTGTCTCAGCCTCCTGAGTAGCTGGGATTATAGGCACATGCCACCACACACAGCTAATTTTTGTATTTTTAGTAGAGATGACGTTTCATCATGTTGGCCAGGCTGGTCTTGAACCCCCAACCTCAGGTGATCCTCTTGCCTTGACAGCGCTCCTCCTACCTCAGCCTCCCAAAGTGCTGGGATTACAGGAGTGAGCCACCTCGCTTGGCCAATCTGAAAGATTTTTTTTTTTTTTTTTTTTTTTTTTTGACGGAGTCTCGCTCCATTACTGCTGGAGTGCAGTGGCACAATCTTGGCTCATTGCAACTTCCACTTCCCCTCCCTCCCTGGGTTCAAGCAATTCAGCCTCCCATGTAGCTGGGACTATAGGCATGTGCTAATTTTTGCATTTTGAGTAGAGACAGGGTTTCACCATGTTGGCTAGGGTGGTGTCCATCTCTTGACCTCATGATCTGCCTGCCTCGGCCCCCCAAAGTGCTGGGATTATAGGTGTGAGCCATGACACCTGGCATGAAAGATTTTTAAAATGAATTCTGCTAGCTGTGCACTGTGGCTCATGGCTGTAATCCCAGCACTTTGGGAGGCCGAGATAGGCAGATCACCTGAGATCAGGAGTTTGAGACCAGCCTGGCCAACATAGTGAAACACCTGCTGTCTCTACAAAAATACAAAAATTAGCCAAGCATAGTGGCTGAAGCCTGTAACCCAGCTACTGGGAGGCTGAGGCCAGAGAATCACTTGAACCGGGAGGTGGAAGTTGCAGTGAGCTAAGATTGTGCCATTGCACTCCAGGCTGGGCAACCGAAAAAGATTCCGTACCAAAAAAAAAAATTTTTTTTTTTCTGATTTTTTTTTTTTTTTTTTTTCCCCCACAAGCTGGTCTCAAACTCCTAGCCCCAACCAGTCCTCCTGCCTGGCCTCCCAAAGGGGTGGGATTACAGACCGGAGCCGTCATGCTCAGCCAAATTTTGCGGATTTTTAAATTATTGTTTTTACCTTTTTAAACATTAGGTTTAAAAAGCAATGTTACTCGTACCTGTTATGGTTTCAACACCTAACGTATTTATATGCATTTGTTATATTCTTTTTTTTATAATTCAAAAATTGCGCTGAGTGGTTCTTTAACTTTTTGGTCTTTCAAGACCTTTTTTGTGTTCTTAAAATTTATTGAGCACCCTAAAGAGTTTTTGCTTATGTGGGCTGTATTTATGGACAATTCCTTTGAAAACGTATTTTTAATAATTCATTTAAAAATAACAATAAATTTATTATGTGTGAAACATTTTGTGAAATAAATGCTGTAAGACAAATTTAATGATGAGAGTGTCTTGCTTTCTTTTATTCTACCTTTTTGGAAATCTTTTTAATTTCTGGCTTAATAGAGGATAATTGTATTCTTGTATCTGCTTCTGTACTCAATTTGTTTTGAAATAACACATCATATTACCTTTGTAAAACTACACTGAACATTCATGAAATAATGCGAGTAAAAAAAAAAACAAATAGCTTAATATTATGAAATAGACTTTGTGCCCACCCACCTACCTCCCTTAAGGGTCTCTGAATCCCCCCTAGGATTATTAACGTCTTTTTTTGACTTCATCATGCAACATTTTTACATACCAAAAGAGGTAAAACAATATATTATTTTATCTCATTTTGATAGCTGTATATGCTAGTTAATCCTTACATGTTGACCAAAAAACTTAAAAACTAAATTTTCATGCCTAAGATCATGTTTCCAACTGATTTTCTGCCTTAATAATCTTCAGCATTCCATGAATTATTGCAATATAATAAATACCGCATGTAAATTCAAAGTAGAAGTTAGAAACTAAATCCTAAGAGCATCCTTTTCTATTACTGATTCTGACTGGCTCCAGATGTTAATAGGGGACAGTGACACAGTTATGTTTATGTTAAATGACCAAGCTAGCCTGTTACAAAACTATCCATTAAAGCAGTGGTCCCCAACCTTTTTAGCACCAGGAACAGGTTTCATGGAAGACAATTTTTCTACAGATGGGGTTGGGGTAGGGCATGGATTCAGGATGAAACTGTTCCACCTCAGATCATCAGGCACTGTATTCTCATGAGGAGCACACAACCTAGATCCCTTACATGCCCAGTTCATAGGGTTCACACTCGTATGAGAGTCTAATGCCACTGCTGATATGACAGGAAGCATAGCTCATCTCCTGCTGTGTAGCCCACTTCCTAACAGGTCATGGACCAGTACTGGTTCATGACCTAGGGTTTGGGGACTCCTGGGTTAAAGCATAGGAATAACTAACATTCACTGAATGCTTACTGTGCTAATGTACTGTGTTAAGTACTTTATGTGCATATGTGCATTCTATCAGTTGATCCTCACAACAAGTTTATGAGGTTAACTTATTATCTTTATTTAATGGGCAAGGAAACAAAGGTTAATCAAGGTTATGTAACGTGCCCCAAGTCATTGAACTAAGTGACAGAGCTGATCTTTGAATGTAGGCTATCTCCAGACCCTTTACTTTTAATCACTCTGAATATTCTTCTATTCTGTATCCTAATTTCATTATGGTTATTTCAATACAATTATAGTTTGCTTGAATTTTTTAGCTGAAATGGAAAACTTTTCAATTTTTAAAAATAACATAATGCTATGTTATTGTAGAGTAATCTAAAATACACTTAAGTCTGGTCAACATAGTAAGACCCCATCTCTACAAAAAAAATTGACAGATTAGCTGGGCATGGTGACATGCACCTGTGGCCCTAGCTACTCAGGAGGCAGAGGTAAGAGAATCCTTTGAGCTGAGGAGTTTGAGGCTGCAGTAAACTATGATCAAGCCAGTGCACTCCAGCCTGGTTATAAGAGCAAGAACAAAATTTATTTTGTTCTTGTAGTAGCTGGGACTACAGGTATGCCACCATGCCCAGCTAATTTTTTATTTTTTAGAGATAGGATCTCACTGTATTGCCCAGGCTAGTCTCAAATTCCTGGGCTTAAACCATTCCCCCTGCCCTGCAGGTTTGGTTCAGTCCCAAACTGTTGAAATTACAAGAATGAGCCACCAAACCCAACTGGAACAAATTTAATGTGGATTAAATTGTTTAAAACTTATAAATATACACCACCATTCCAAAAAGGATTTCAGGCAACTATATGTAATACAGTTTATATAGAGAGAAATTATCAGGAAAAATAAATGTAGTCAAATAGGAATATGAAGCCAAGCAAAACAGTTTCCTCCAAGTATGGTAAAGTCTTGAACAGTTATTAAAGGTGGGTGACAACTTGATCTTTGAACTTCTAATTACATAGCTGGTGGTTTTCAAGTAACTTACACTTACAGCCGAGGGGTATGGAAAAAGAGTCGTACTTCTCTTTCCTGGGAAGCTTTATAACTGCCACTGAAGGGAGAAGAGCGTTCATGAACACATAACTGTTACTACTTTGGTAGGACCCTAGTTGACTTAAGAACACTATTTCATGTAAACTGTTAGAAAAGAACAACAAAGTTGAAAAGTATTAAAAGTTAACTGGTTAGGATAGGTTGTTTGGTTTTTTTTTTTATTTTATTGGTCACTATGTCCCTTAACAATTACTTCTAAAAAGTAGAGTAGATAGAAGGTCTTTAACTTCAGTGAAGAATTACCCAATGGTGAAATTTTTTTCAGGAAAATAGTTTGTGAAACAATTCACATCCCATATCCAGTAGTTCAGTCAGAGGTAATTTTAGGTGTCTAAGTTTTCCTTTTCAAGCCACTGTATTTCATTGGAATTTTGTTAAACAAAACATTATTAGGTGATAATTAATGTAACAAACTAAAGATGTACCAAACTGAAAAATTGTATGGTTTTATATAACCCATTTTTAAAAGGCTTTATTGGAATATAAATTATATACCATATTATATCCATTTAAAGTGTCTAGGTCGGGTGTGGTGGCACATGCCTGTAATCCCAGCACTTTGGGAGGCTGAGGTAGTCGGATTGCTTGAGCACAGGGGTATGAGACCAGCCTAGGCAACATAGCAAAACCTTGTCTCTACAAAGAATTAGCTGGGTGTAGTGGCGTGTGCCGGTGGTCCCAGCTACTCAGGAAGCTGAAGTAGAAGGACTGCTTGAGCCTGGGATATTGAGTCTGCAGTGAGCCATGATTATGCCACTGCACTCCAGCCTAGGTGACAGGGAGAGACCGTGTTTTGAAGAAGAAAAATAAATGGTATCCAATGTACTGGCTTTTAATATATTAGGAGTTGTAAATACATTACCACAGTCAATTTTAGAGTATTTATATTACCCCAAAAAGGAATCCGGGATCCCTTAGCCATCATCCCCTAATGTCCTTATTCTCCCCAGCCTCAGGCAAGCACTAATGTGCTTTCTTTCTCTAGAGATTTACCTATTCTTGACATTTCATGTAAAGGGGATCATACAATAGATTATTTTTTTGTGACAAATTTCTTCCACTTAGCATCATATTTTCAGGGTTCTTTCATATTGTAGCATATATCAGTATTTTGTTTCCGCAGAAGACATTTTTGAAAGGGAAAAAAACGGGGGAATAAAAGAGAAAAATCTGGAGTCTAAAATTTAAATCGCCCATACAGAAATAATTAACATGACTTATTTTTTAAATCTGAAGTTGTAAATGACTGTGAAAGAGCTTTTTCTTTCATCCATTATAAAACCAGCTATGATAAGTAAACAAGAATATGCTCGGCCAGGCGCGGTGGCTCACGCCTGTAATCTCAGCACTTTGGGAGACTGAGGCGGGTGATCACAAGGTCAAGAGATCGAGACCATCCTGGTCAACACGGTGAAACCTCGTCTCTACTAAAAACTACAAAAAATTAGCTGGGCATGGTGGCGCGTGCCTGTAATCCCAGCTACTCAGGAGGCTGAGACAGGAGAATTGCCTGAACCCAGGAGGCGGAGGTTGCGGTGAGCCAAGATCGCGCCATTGCACTCCAGCCTGGGTAACAAGAGTGAAACTCCATCTCAAAAAAAAAAAAAAAAGAACATGCTCTTAGAGTCTGCAGGAGGGAAAACATAACAAATTCATGGATTACATTTACTTTTATTTTTGTCATCCTAAAGTAAAGAATTTTAATTATTGCTCATAAGAAATGAAAATGTTAATTGAACTTAAACTTATTGATTTGAAATCCCATTATGTATATTGGGTTGGAAACACATTTTAATTTACCCAGAGTGTAAAATACAACAGATAAGGGATCTTTTTGGTGTAAGCTTTTCTGTAAACAAAAGCAGTATGGGTCAGAAAACTAAAGATTTTATCTGTTTTCTCATTTTTTTTTTCTTTTTTCTACAAGAACTCCTGTACATCTCTCATGTTTTAAGTATTTACCAAGTAAAGATGTTAACACATCATGAGATTTAATTCCTCAAAATGTTTTTGCTTCTTAAATAAGATACCAGTTACAAGTTTAGGGCTTTGTTTGTTAAGTTCAAATTTTGAGTATATTTTAAATTGTCAAGAAATGATTATAGTAGACTTTCACAGCAATAGAAAGTCATCATGAATCTCATTCAACTTCTTCAAAGGGATGACCAAGGTCAAAGTGGGTAAAGAAGACTCATCATCCACTGAATTTGTAGAAAAACGGAGAGCAGCTCTTGAAAGGTAATTCTAGACTGCTATACTTTATTACTGTCATGTTTGTACTTTACTTTAAATGTAATTCCATTATATGGCACAACTGTGTTTTAATGATTGCATTTTTTCCAAAGTACCACTTGATGGCTCTTAAAACTTATTTAAACTTTTTCAAGAAAATTACTTCTTTCAAGAAAATACTGTATATTTGTTCTATTTTTATTAATTATTAGTAGTCTAACAAAATAACACCTGTTTTTCTATTATATGTTACAAGCAGGAGCATTTTATAGAAAACATATAAAGACATGAATTAGTTGGGGATAGAATTATATCATAGGTAGTCACCAAGAGTACTAAGAAACTGCTAAACTTGGGAAACATGGAAATTGTGAATGGGAAGAAAGATAAAAATACGTGAATAAAAATAATCCACTTTGGTATTATTTAGGTTTCTAAGAAGTTATACCACGTTCATGTACTGTGTTGGATGGTATAGCTAATTATAGGTCATCTAGTTTTTCTGATGAGTTACTTGGTAAGAACATTATTAAATACAATGAGAAGTACAGTTTGTACCTGCTCATTTTTGTATACTTGATTTTCACTTAAATGTACAAAAGTATTAGTCTTTGCTTGAGTTGACTGTATACAGTTGGCCCTCCATATCTGTGGGTTCCTCATTTGTGCATTCAACTAGCTGTGGATGGAAAATGCTTGAAAAAAATAATTACATCTGTACTAAACATGCACATATGTTTTTGGTCATTATTGTCTAAACAATACAGTTTAAGAACTGTTCTCATAGTATTTTCATTATGTTAAGTATTGTAAGTAGTCTAGAAGTGACTTAAAGCATAAGAGTATGTGCATAGGTTATTATGTGAACACTACACCATCTTATATCAGGAATTTGAACATTTGCAGATTTTGGTATCCGTAGGATGTCCTGGAACCCATCCCCTACTGATAACGAGGGACTATACTTAAAGACTAAAATATATGCTCTGTTTTCCTTTAGAGTACTTGACTCTACACATTTCCTATAGCTTTGAAGACTTATCTTCATTGAGGCAGACTAAAAGGAGAATGGATGGGAGGATGGGAAGAATCCCACTTTCATAATCTTAAAAATTTATTCTTGAAAAAATGAGAAAACAAATTTAAATAATCTTAAATCCTAGCATTTAAGATACAAGTTGGTAGTTACCTTGGCTTGAAACTTTCTAATTTCATTGTTTGTTCTTTATTTTCCTTTATTTTTTTTCTTTTTATAAAGTTTTATTGGAACACAGCCACGTTCATTCACTTATGTATTGTCTATTTTTGTGTTTTTTCGAGACGAGACACTCGGCTAATTTTGTATTTTTAGTAGACACGATGTTTCTCCATGTTGGGCAGGCTGGTCTCCCAACTTCTGACCTCAGGTATCTACCTGCCTCAGTCTCCCAAAGTGCTGAGATTACCAGCGTGAGCCACCTCACCCGGCCCCCTGTTCTTTATTTTTCTCTGGCTTAAAATCAATGGTTAGGGCGGGTAGGACAGGTGTTGGGGATGGTATCTATTTCTCTAGGTCACAATTTTTTTTTTTATAATTTGTGAAAAACTATTTCAAGGCAACTTATTTCTGGTTTTCAGTAATAAATTGTTTAAATTTTAAGACAAATGCCACAGAGAAGTTAGATTTGAACAATTTAAGAAAAGCTAAAGAATATGCAGTTTAAAATCTTATATTTGAGAAGACTTAAAGATGGGATTATGTCTGTGAGAATTCAGTTACCCATAAAAAGGATTTAAATTGCATCAAGAGAAATTTAGAGTAGGCATTTGAATTGATTCTATCGTAGGAGAGGCCATAGACTGAATATTTTTAAGAATAAAGGTAGATAATGGTCTGCCTTGATTTTGCTTAGTCTTTCCTGAAAATGTAACCATGACCCTTTGAGAGACCTTTCAAGTCTTATTTTTCTATGAGCAAATTTGAAGTATTTCAGATGGCATGCTTGATAAGGAACTTAATGAAGATTTATTGTACCAAGGACATATAATTTGATTCTACATTTATCTTTCTTCTAACTTGACTGCATTGCATAGTACTTACCATACCTTCATGTAGTATGAAATGTTGAGGAGAGTTTTAAGGGATATTGAAACTTGACCCCAGTATGTGTATAAAGGCACTTTGTTTACTGATAAATGTTACTTGTTAAATGCTACCATAGTGGAATTTGCAATAGTGAAAAAAAGAAAGAAACGGTATAGTATGAGGGAAAAGTTCATTTTCAATTAGAAAAAAATCGCTAAAGACAATATAGGCATAAAGATTATAGAAGGGAAGGAAAGGAACTGGAATGATTTCTTTTAATCTAATCTTAATTTTTCTATCCAAGCCAAATTTCCTGTACACATTTATTTTTTAATCCATACAGGATTTTAAAACTGCATTTTTCTTACCCTTTCATATAACCAGCTTTTCTAAAGTGATTTTTCTGTGTTTTTTTTTTTTTTTTTTCTCCCTGCCCCCTGTTTTTTTTTTTTTTTTTTTTTTTTTTTTTTTTTTTTTCATTTATTCAGCATCACGATCAGACTATTATATTTAGCAGTCAACAGCATGGGTGCAAAAAAAAAAAACAAACTTGCATTAAAACCCTTTGTTGGAATGCTTTTCATTTTCCACAGAACAGAAACTAAAATAACCTGTTATACAATTAGTTACAAATACAGTCCTCAAGTTTTTTGCCCATACACATGAGTATTTGTCTAGATCATGTCTTCTTTGTAGCAGCTAGGCCCTGCCACCACTGTGCTTGGCTGAGTTCACAAATCTGTTGTAACCTGTAGCTTCCCTGTCACTTCTCTGGCTCTCCCCTCCTGCTAAGCTTTTCTTCCTAATTAAAATCTTCTGCCACTGCCATAGCTACTGCTGCTACTGGAACTGCCATAGCCACCTTGGTCTCGTGGTTTGGCAAAGTATTGGCCGCCACCCACCATAGGGGCCAGAGCTTCTGCTTCCAAAGTTTCCTCCCTTCATGGGTCCAAAATTTGAAGACTGATTGTTGTAACTGCCAAAATCATTGTAGCTTCCGCCACCTCCAAAATTGCCTCCATCATTACCAAATCCATTATAGCCATCCCCACTGCCACCATATCCACCACCACCACAGCTGCCACCAAAGCCACCACGACCACTGAAGCTTCCTCCACGATCAAAGTTGTCATTCCCACTGAAACCACCTCCATGACCACCACCAAAGTTTCCAGAACCACTTTCACCTCTTTGGCTGGATGAAGCACTAGCCATCTCTTGCTTTGACAGGGCTTTCCTAACTTCACAGTTGTGTCCATTCACAGTATGGTATTTCTGAATGACGTTCTTATCCACGGAGTCATGGTCGTCAAAGGTTACAAAGACAAAGCCCCTTTTCTTGCCACTGCCTCGGTCAGTCATGATTTCAATCACTTCAATTTTTCCATACTGTTCAAAATAATCTCTTAGGTGATGTTCTTCAGTGCCTTTCTTAATACCACCAATGAATATGTTTTTCACAGTTAAGTGGGCACCTGGTCTTTGAGAATCTTCTCTTGAGACAGCTCTCTTTGATTCCACAACTCTTCCATCCACTTTGTGTGGCCTTGCATTCATGGCTGCATCCACCTCCTCCACAGTTGCATACGTGAGGAACCCAAAGGCCCTGGAGCGCTTGGTGTTTGGATTTCTCATTACCACACAGCCTGTGAGCGTTCCCCATTGCTCAGAATGGCCCCTCAGGCTCTCATTGGTTGTTTCAAAGCTCAACCCTCCAATGAAGAGCTTCCTCAGCTGTTCCAGCACTTTAGGAGACTCTGACTTAGACATGATCTCAGAGAGGAGAGAGACTTTAAAGATGCTTTTTCAGCGGTGTCCATGGGCTGATATTTCTTAAACTTTAAACATCAAATGGGTACATCTGTGAGATACCCAACCTAGCTCGATCTGTGGGTTAGGGAAGTATTTTCTTTGTATTACTTTATTTAATAGTATGATGTTTATTTGCATATTTGTTTGCTCAAACTTAGATAATCCAGATGGCTATCTTGAATGAAAGGATAAATATCTGGTATTAGAGGTTAGGAAGAGAAAAGGAGTGCTTAAATACCCAAGTATACCCCTGTGCCATACTCAGTAAAGTAAGCAAAGACTAATTCTATTAAGAGTATCCCTAACATCACTTGCTTGGTTTTCTTGAGAGTGCTTCACATCTTTAGATCATATTGAGTGTATTTATAGGTAAGGATACACATCTGCAAATATAAAATGAGAAATTAAGAGCATGATAACAAGTGTACAAGATTTAGAATTCCTTTTTAATTGAAACCTGAACTAACACTACACACTTTCTGTGTGACCTTGGGTAAATTACTTACATGCATTCCTCTTTGAAGTGTAAGTGTGAGGCTGGGTGTGGTGGCTCACCCCTGTAATCCCAGCACTTTGGGAGGCCGAGGGCAGATCACGAAGTCAAGAGATTGAGACCATCCTGCCTAACATGGGGAAACCTTATCTCTACTAAAAATACAAAAAATTAGGTGGGCATGATGATGTGCACCTGTAGTCCCAGCTACTCTGAAGGCTGAGGCAGGAGAATCACTTAAACCAGGGAGGCAGAGGTTGCAGTGAGCTGAGATAGCGCCACTGCACTCCAGTTTGGCAACAGAGTGAGACTCCGTCTCAGACACGGTGGCTTATGCCTGTAACCCTAGGACTTTGGGAGGCCGATGCAGGTAGATCATGAGGTCAGCAGTTCAAGACTAGCCTGACCAACATGGTGAAACCTCGACTCTACTAAAACTACAAAAAACATTAGCCAGGCGTAATGGCACAGACCTGTAATCCCAGCTACTTATGAGGCTAAGGCAGAAGAATTGCTTGAACCTCAGGGATGGAGGTTGCAGTGAGCCAAGATTTTGCCACTGCACTCCGGCCTGGGCAACAGAGCAAGACTCCATCTCAAATAAATAAACAAAGTTTAAGTGTGTCAGGATTGTGTTCATTTCAAGCATTTAAAAACCCATCTAGCCTAAACAGTTAATTTAGATTAACTAATTCACTCTTTCACATCAAAGAGTTTAGAGTAGGCAACGATTAGCTAATTCAGGAATATCTAATTCATCAGGAAATTCTGTTGCTTCTTTCTGATGTCTGATAATACAACCTTTTCTTACCATTCTACTGACTTTTAGTCCAAAGGTGTTAATTAACTGCAGTAGCCTCCTAATTCTTGTCTCTGCTTCCATTCTTGGCTCTTCTAATTTAATATAGAACTTACAGTAGTCATTCTAAAATATAAATCAGATCATATTAACCCCTCCCCACCCCAACCCTATTCCCCCATTTTACTCAATAAAAGCTAGAGTCCTTATAATGGACTACAAGACTCTATATAACCTGCGCTACTCACTGTGTGACCCATTCAATCTCATATCTTCCTTGATCACTCACTCTGCTTTAGGCCAAACTAACCTTTTGGCTGCTTCTCAAACACCCCGGCATTTTCCTACCTTACAGTCTTTTCGACTACCTGCTCCCTCTACCTAGAATGCTTTGCTCCTAGGTATCTACTTGGCTAACTCATTCCTTGTTCAAGTTCAAGTGTTCAAATATCACCTTTCAAGTGAAGCCTATTCCAACGATTGGCTTCCTTCTGACCTGTTATATTTATATTGCCACCAACCGCATCTTAAATACTTGGTTCCATTTACCCCATTGTTCTGTCTTTTTTTCCCATAGCTTTTGCCACCACCTTGTCACCTACTTTATAATATGTATGTTTATAGATTATTGTCTATCTTGTACTTAAATGTAAGCTTCACCACGGAAGGAAACAGTCTCTTTTGCTTGCTGATATATTCCAAGTATTGTACTCAATACAGTACTTAATAGGTAGTAAGAACTCAGCATTTGTTGAATAAAGTCAGTGTCATCCAAGACCCAGGCTGTTTCTACCTTTTTATTCTCCCACTATGTGCACTTGTGTTTTATTTTAAGCAAGATAAATATTTGTAACTCTGTTGCTTTCACCATCTCTTACTGGGTGTGATATTGATCAATTTCTTTGTTTTTCATTTCTTTTTTCAGTGTTTCAGTTTCTCTCCATACCTCTTTTCCTATCTTCTTCTTACTCTCATTTTCCCTTTTTATTCTGTGTCTTTCCTTTATATTACAACCATCTCTGGTCTTAATTCTGAATTGGTGTATGTTTATAAATACTGTTTTAAAATCCATTTTATGTTTCTTTTCTTTCAACATTATATAACCTTATATTTGTAAAGGCATATAAGCTTATATATGAGACATGTGTAAACTAAAAAATATATGTATATATATTTCAGTTGTGCTTTATTTCATGTTGCCCTTAAGAAGGAAAGTTTTATGTCCTTTTTCTGGAATATCATTTTCAAAATTGATTCTTCAGAATGCTAATATGTAGTAGAATGAAAAAAATCTATAGTCAATTGAGTTTTGTTAACATAGGGTTTAACAAAGTTAAACTAGGGTTATTTTCTGTAGGAGTTCTCATAACACTTAATAAAAGGCGGTTTGATATGAATTTTAAAGACAGGAATATATATATTTCAAACTTTCTTGATGATGGAATCCGTCTTATTCATGAATATTAAGTGAGACCAGTATTCTACAGAACTCACTTTGGAAAGCTGTTTTAGAGTATAAATGATACAAGATATTTCCACTTAGGTTTGAAATATTGGAATATTTCTTAGAGGTTAGGTACTAGATGTTTTGTCTTTCTTGGATTTTTGTTTGTTTGATTTTTACAAATATCTGAAGGCCTGCTATTATCCAGCTGTTGTATGCATTGAGATTAGCAACTTAAACTGCCTTCAAGTAGTACTTAGTCTAAACAACTAAAAAACATATATTGTGAGAAAACTTCAGTGTTAAAATTGTAAGTCAAATTCAAGTGGGAAAACACCAGTATTTCTCAAACCTGCACGATTAGTGTTCTTGCTATATCCCTTTTTTGGCTTCATA
Organism: Sapajus apella; assembly: GCF_009761245.1. Taxonomy (NCBI): domain Eukaryota; kingdom Metazoa; phylum Chordata; class Mammalia; order Primates; family Cebidae; genus Sapajus; species Sapajus apella. The sequence continues at coordinate 17,704,149 of NW_022436941.1, read as the reverse complement.
ATATAGGCAGCAAATATCTTTTTAAACCACAGCATAGATTGTATTGCAGATATCTGTTAAATGCTCCGGTTCTAGTATAATGATTTCTTATGTGGACTACTGACATAAAATGAAGTTTAGTATGCTGTATATTTTATTTAAATTTATAAAAACAGAAGTTAACATTTTAATACTGATAAAATAGTCATTTTGATCAATGTATAGAATTTGCTGTTAGAGAAGGTTATCACTTTTTTGGGAACATTAATTTTAGGCATATTTTATAATCTTATAATAAGGTAGAATAAATTACTGACTACATTTATTCTAAAGAAATAAATGTTATTGTGAGGTAAAAATATTATAGCTGAAATATTACTGCATGTATTTATTAACCTGGGGGAAGATAACAGTTGTTTTTAATAGGATTAGTTGATTAATTGATAATCACAAATAGTTGACCTTATTTATTTTTATGAAATCATGATTAGTAATTTATTATGGTTGACAGGCACATTTGAGCTTTTCTAATAAAGGGAAATTGATTTCATAGTGGTGTTTCTAACTTTTTCATTTTTATTCATTTTATGTGGTATTCATTTATTTGATTTTATATGGTATCATATTTAAATAAGACACCAAAAATAACAAAACCTTAGAAATATTGAATAAATACCTTTGAAGGGATATGGGGAAAATATTGAAGAAAATTTAGTTCCTGTCAAGTGAGAACCAAAACTAATTGTGATCATTTAAATATGCCGACATGCAAAAAAATATTGGTAGACTCTCTTCCCTATTTTGGTGATAATAGCAATTTAAAACTTGGTTGAGTGTAATATATATAGTGATATTAGTATGTTTCTTAGAACTCTAAAGTTATAGTTGAGAACATAATGACTCCACAGAAAGATAAAATTATTCAACAAACTCACATACTCCTTTACAACATTAATACTTTGCAGTGAGAAGTTTGCTCTCACCACTCCCACCTCCTGCCATTTCTCTTTTTACATAATTATGGAAACTGCATGATATATCAATTTTCAAAAGATGAACAAAAACCTTTATAATTATTAAGTTGCTGTAAGATTCTAGGTAATTACAGTGAGAATAGACTAATAGGAGGTGCTGAGGACATCTTTTTTCCTAGTATTTCTATTTTTTATCACTTCGTTAAAATCTAATTCAAGATGCTACTGATAAAGGAGCAATTTTACTCTTAAATCTAGGTATCTTCAAAGAACAGTAAAACATCCAACTTTACTACAGGATCCTGATTTAAGGCAGTTCTTGGAAAGTTCAGAGGTATTATTTCTATATTAAATTTTTATATATAAATGTTCTCTTTATTTGTCATTGTAATACTTTACATGATTACATATATAATAAATAATTGGAGCAATAGGTGGAATAAAGCAGTGGTTTTTTTTGTTTGTTTTTTGTTTAGTCCTTTAATTATCTTGCTAAATTAGTAGCAAAAAATCTTTGCTTTGATATTTATAGGATGGTTAGTCCCTTTCTTGAACACTTAAAACAAGATTTAAGGGGATGGTTTACAAGTACTCTGAATGCCCTAAGTTGTTCCTCAGGCATCATGTTGAAATAAGTTTATTCAGACTTCATTTTAGAGAAAGAATGTTGAATGTGTATTTGCTTGTCTTCATTCTGATATCCCTTTTAAGGTTTTGAAATGCAAATTTGTGACTTGAAAGAGCCTAAATCATAACCATGATGCTCTTTATACTTGAAATGTTTGGTATATTTTGGGCTTCTAAGAACAATTTGAGTTGTAGTTTGAGTTTTTTTTTGTTTTTTTTTTTTAATTTACTGAGTTGCAGAATGTTTTAAAAACTCAAAATCACACAATGCTAACTGAGCATAAGGAGATTTTTCTCAAGACTTTCTTCTTTCCTTATAAACAGTTTATTTATGTTAGCAAACAGGTGGCCAGTGTTAGGGTACCTGGCAATTTCTTAATATATTTTGACAAACGGTGTTTGTTCCATCTAAATGTAAACGTGCAGAAGAAAAGCAAATGGAAAGTCTATTTTTTAAGTTTTCCTTTGAGAATGTACAAGTACTATATTTGAGAAATTAGATCTCACTATTGAAATGTAGGAGAGTGAAGAAAATACAACCTCCTTTTTTAAAATTTTTTGTGTGTGGCGGGGAGAGAAAGGGGGATCACTTTTGTGCCCAGTTAAACCTCCAGGCTTTTAACCAGTTTGTTTGCCCTTATTTGTCATTCAATTCCAGCTGCCTAGAGCAGTTAATACACAGGCTCTGAGTGGAGCAGGAATATTGAGGATGGTGAACAAGGCTGCCGACGCTGTCAACAAAATGACAATCAAGATGAATGAATCGGATGCAGTAAGAGCTGATTTTTCGACTTGAATAATGAGATGAATTAATGAGCCCAACAATTGCATTTTAAAGCTGTACAAGTGGAAAATAGGATATTAATTTGCTTATTGAGTTCAGTTCTCAGCCACATCAGTTGGCCACCATGGTTATACATGGTTAATTTGTTGCTTTAAAACAAGGAATGTAGCTTGCTATTGGTAACCTAATTTACAATGGTTTGTTCTTTCTAAATTAGCTCCATTTTTCATTTTTTTCTTAGTGGTTTGAAGAAAAGCAGCAGCAATTTGAGAATCTGGATCAGCAACTTAGGAAACTTCATGCCAGTGTTGAAGCCTTGGTCTGTCATAGAAAAGGTTTGTTTGCCTTGTTACTTATGTAGTTAGCACCATAAAAGTAATTAAAATATTTTATTTAAATTTTATGTAAATATTCTGAAGTTATTGCAGAAGAGAGAAAACAGTCATTTAAGAGAATGTTTTCTATTTCAACTTTATTATTTAAAGTTTTTGTTCTATTTAGATCTAATATCTAGCAGTAGAAAAATAATGAGCCTGTAAAACTATTTGTTAACTGGTACAGATGTGAGCTAACAAGAACAAAGAAAACTATATTTGAATTTTGGATTAAAACTTGGTCACTTGATTAACTCTTTGTTAAGTAAAGTTACAGTTAAATGGATGAAGGTATCTTATCAATTAGCAATTTATTGTAATAAAAATACTTGAGATTTGAAAATTGCTTTTTGAAAATTTTTTGGAAAGTATTTGTTTTGTGCCTTTACTTTCTGTAAAATCCTTTGAAGTATTTTCTTTATTTTTGAACCACAATATTTGGTTTTTCTAAAAATTTATAGAAAATTTGAGTTGTAATATTTTAATCCATAGTGAAATTATAGTTTTTTGGTTTATTTTTAAAGAATCCAGCGATTTAAGTATCAATTGTCCATAATATTTAATAAGTAAATACTATATAACATTACTAGTGATACATTTTATTAAGATAATTATAGAAACTTACTAACACACTTATTGAAAGTAGTTTATAACAGCTTTTGCCATTTGAATTATATATCTCTTCAGGAATGGGCTTTATGGCTCTTTTGGAGAACTTTGCATAACGTAGAGCAACAGAGCAATTTCCAGGCAACGTAATTGTTGGCTGTGGATAGTATTCAGCCTGTAAACATCTTTTCTTTATTTGAAATATCTGAAATGATTACATTCTAAATCTTTTTAGAAATTCTAATATTTTACTGAGCATTGTTATACAGCAAAGGAAAAAGACAATAAAATTTATGTTAATTGTATGTATAATTTTACCTTTGTTCCATTAGCTAAATAATATTCTCATTAAAAATTACAGACATTATTTTTTTTTTTTTTTTTTTTTTTTTTTTTTGAGAAAGAGTTTTTCTCTTTTTTCCCAGGCTGGAGGGCAATGGCGCAATCTCGGCTCACCGCAACCTCCGTCTTCTGGGTTCAGGCAATTCTCCTGCCTCGGCCTCCTGAGTAGCTGGGATTACAGGCACACGCCACCATGCCCAGCTAATTTTTTGTTTTTTTAGTAGAGACGGGGTTTCACCATATTGACCGCGATGGTCTCGATCTCTTGACCTTGTGATCCACCCGCCTCGGCCTCCCAAAGTGCTGGGATTACAGGCTTGAGCCACCGCGCCCGGCCCAGACATTATTTTCAATGACAAATGTTTAAAGGCCAGAAATGTATAAATCAATTGTGAGTATTGCCAGTGCTTCTCATATTAAAAATAAATTTCATTTTTCAGAATGAACAGAGAAACATCAAACACTGTGGGAGAATAAAGAAGAGGCAGATTTTTATATTAAATGATTTAAACATAGTTCATCCGCTTGGAAAATAAGCAGTGATTTGTCTTAGTTTTCAGTAGATCTCGGAGCACTTGGCATTTATGCCTGAGGCATTTTAATGTCTAATTTTTTCATGTTAATTAATTTATAATATTATTTGAGCAACTTGTGAATAGGTAAAATTTACAGAAAAGTTGAAAAATCAATACAATATTTTTAGATTTTACTAATGAACACTAAAAGTACAAACTTTTTTTATTTCAGAACTTTCAGCCAACACAGCTGCCTTTGCTAAAAGTGCTGCCATGTTAGGTAATTCTGAGGATCATACTGCTTTATCTAGAGCTTTGTCTCAGCTTGCAGAGGTTGAAGAGAAGATAGACCAGTTACATCAAGAACAAGCTTTTGCTGACTTTTATATGTTCTCAGAACTACTTAGTGACTACATTCGTCTTATTGCTGCAGTGAAAGTAAGCCCTTTCTTACATTCTTCTCACTTTTCTCATGTGCTGTAAAAAGCATTTTGTTTCCTATTAGTTATGTATTTGTCTAAACTCCTCATACACTAGCACAAATAAAATGGCTTCAAGATAAGTATCCATAACCTAATACTTTCCTCCCTATGACTTGCACAGTACAATAGACAGAATTAATGTTTTTTTTTTTGTTTTTTGTTTTTTTTTTTTTTTTTGAGACGGAGTTTCACTCTTGCTACCCAGGCTGGAGTGCAATGGCGCGATCTCAGCTCACCGCAACCTCCGCCTCCTGGGTTCAGGCAATTCTCCTGCCTCAACCTCCTGAGTAGCTGGGATTACAGGCACGCGCCACCATGCCCAGCTAATGTTTTTTGTATTTTTAGTAGAGACGGGGTTTCACCATGTTGACCAGGATGGTCTCGATCTCTTGACCTCGTGATCCACCCGCCTCGGCCTCCCAAAGTGCTGGGATTACAGGCGTGAGCCACCGCGCCCGGCCAGAATTAATGTTTTTAACAGGTCTAAGGAATGATAGATAAGATAGAAAACATTACACATTTACTCATGTATTTGCTTATACAAGTTTGTAACTAACTGATAGCATTCATTTGCTCATTCTAACACTAACTGAGAGTACTCACTGGACTCTATAATTGTTAGTAAAGCTGACTGTGTAATGAGTGGGATAAAACCAGAAATGATCATAGCAGTGAATATGTTTAACTGGGACTTTATCATGAATTTGGATGTAATAAGACTTTCTGTTCGTATACTCAAATGTGTAGTCGCCATGTGTTTATAGATGAGATGGGACTCTATTAGATCATAAATTGTGTTATTGAATGGTAATACTTAAATATAATAGTCCAATTTCTGAATGGTTGAGGAAGTAATCCAGTTAATAAAAATTAGTATTCTACAGATATCTCCAGTATTCAGACAGTTAATCTAAACTGAACATTACTCCATATATCATGTTTCAGAAGATACTTTAAGATCTTGGAATTATTGTTATAGATATTAGTTATGGGGTTTGGGGGGGTACTGGGTATTTACCTTTTACCTTGAATTTAAACATCTAGAAAGTTAATGAGACCTTGTTTCTTTCTTATGCAAAATTTTTTCAGCTAAAGTCTGTGATCAAGTTAGTACTCATCTGCGATGAGCATATTTATTGATGGTTCTGTTCTCAAGCTACTGGTGACATTTATTACTAGAGCATTCTTAGCAATTTGGAATGGTGCTTTTACTTATTTGATAAAATTGCCAATTTTACTTGTATTTAATGTTCTAAATGTTATTCCTTGTGCTGTTGGTAATTTTTCAATATTTAGAAATGTTAATGTAGATAGCAGTTGTCAGAGTATACTTCATTATATACAGGCAGCTTGTGATGTATGGAGATCTAGTTTACAGACTTGTTCCACCTACTCTCACTTCTTACCAGAGCTCCCAATATCATGAGAACTGTTATAAAAAAGTGTGACACTTCCAAAAAACCAGTGACTCAAAAAAGGGAGGTTGGGCAGTGTCTGTAAGAGTACGTACCTGGTAATAAGAGCTAGCCTGGAAAGAGACACCCTGGCACTGATGGCCTGCCTGTGTAATGGATACTGATCCCTCAGAAACAGCTTTCCTCATACCCTAAGTCTTTTTGCTATATTATTATATTTCATGAAATTATAGTTATATTAATGTTTTCCAAAATATTTTCTATAGAAAACTGGCACCAAAAGATGGATTACAGTTAGCTAAGTTTGGGAAGTTACATATATATACAGTATCCCTGTTTGCGAGATTCAGAATGCTTTTTAAAAGCTCAGAACTAGCTAAGAATGAAAAAGAAAATAAATTTTAATCCAGAGGCTTCTAAATTCATATGAACAAGAATTATTTTCCACTAAATATCTATTCACATACATGGAACACATTTGGGGAAATACTGAATTAATGATTCATTGACTGAAAGAGTTAAAGAGCTGTGGTCAAGTTGCCTTTAGGTAAATTAAGCTCTTTAAGATTGGTTTCTACTGAAATGTAGCTTAGATCAGCTGTACAAAGTAATTGAAATATTATGGAAGGAGGTGACAGGTAATTTTTATGGTTTTCATTTTTGTCTTATTCTCTGTTTTAAACTAATTTATTTGTATTTGAAAAAATAATGCATGTACATGACAGTTTTAATAGCCCAGCAAGGTAAATTTCCCTGCAGAACTAAGACCTGTAGTCTCTGACCTCAGTCATAAACTATTAGATTCTTGTGTGTCTTTACAGAATTAGCTATACATATACCTAAAACTAATTCTCTCCCTCTTTCTGTCTGTTTATTCCTTCCGTCCCCTTTTTCTCCCTCCCTTCCTTTCTCAAAAAGGAATACACCGTGTGTACTGTTCTTTGTCTGCCTTTTCACCCACTCCACTTATTAGAGCAGTCTCCCTATCAACATAGGTAGATGTCTTTTTAATGGTTGTATAGCATTCCATCATATAACATTTAGATGTTCCTTGAATTATAGTCTAGTCTTTAAAAAAATCAAGTATTTTGATAACTCTTTGGTCATAAAGATTCTATAAGTAGAATTGCTGACCAAAGGTTATAAGCATTTTAAATTTCAGTATTGCCAAATTACTGTTCAAAGAGATTTTACTTTGTGCCTTAACCAGTACGTGTTTCTTTTTACTACCACCCAAGAATGAAGGGTTTTTTTTTTTTTTTTTTTTTTTTGATAAGCTATCATTTACTTAGTGTGAATCAAGGTATCTTTACAAATGATAAGCCATTTACATTTCTTTTTGTGTGAATGAACTGTTCAAGAACTTTGCCCCATTTTTGTTTGCTTATTATCTAATAGCTGCTTAATATTAATAACCTTTAGTTTCATCCCTATCGAGAGTACTTTTCTGATGTTAATTCTGCAAGTTAAGAGTACTTTGGGGATTAATATAGAGCCATTGTTGGGAGCAGAGAACATCAGGAATTAGAACACAAAAGAAAAAGCTAAATTTTACCCATTTCAAAATATTGCCTAAGCCTGGCTTTGTGTCAGGAAACTCCTGTTTTCCTCTTTTGTACAGTACATGGCCTCTGAAATTTAGAACTACAGGTTTTGGCTGTATCCTTATAAGCATTGTCATGTATTGGGCTTCTGTGAACCACTAAAATAGGGTCAGAGATTGAGGGCAATGGTTCTTAATGTTTTTAGCACTAGAACTCTTTATAAGTAATTTTTGTAGGGGATTCCAATTTATAAAACATATTAAAAAAAATTTTTTTAACTAAAAGATAGGCTCCCCAAAGGGTTTAAATGCTTTATTGTTTGGCTGTAAATACTCAGCACCTCTTCAGAGCTCCGTGAAGCTAGACAGCATATTTTTGGATTAACTGAATTAGAATATGGTAACAATTAAAATTGTAGCATCAAATTTCCTAATGGGCCAAGAAAATTATTAGACATCTGCAATCTAACCTAACCTAGACCAACTTGCATACAAATGTATGCCATAAATTGGCAGGGGAATGGCGGTCCTACTTGGATGATCAGTGTAAACTTATCCCTCTTCAAATGATTCTACTAGAGTAGATTAGTATCTTGGCGTACAAGGGGCATTGCTACAATTTAATTGATTTAATTAATTGTTAGAAGTTTGACTGTGGTGCTGGTTCTTTTTTTCTTTTATTTTCTATTATTTTGTTACAAAGGTAAGAAAACGAGGAAAAAGTTAATTTGTATATTTAAGATTTTTTTTTTCCTGAAATAACCTGACTTTAGTATTCTTACCTTTATCATAGCTCCTGCATCTGTACCACAATAAACATGTCCTGGTTCTGGAATACTATTAGATAATAAATTGGACTGGGACCAAATTAGTTTAGATTTAGCATGTCAATGAAAAAGCCAGTTGATATACATTAAGAATGTAAGCAAATATTGAATTAAAGGGCATGTTCTTTAGCTTTTTCTCAGTATTGGTACATAATTTAAGGAATTAAATTGTTATTGAACAGAGGAATTCAGAAATGAACAGATATGGCCCTGTTCCCCTAAAGCAAGACTAGGCCTAAAATCTTAAATTACTTTTTGGTTGGTTGTGTGCATGGGAGTGTGTGTGTGTGTGTGTGTGTGTGTGTGTGTGTCAGAGGTGAGAGGGATTGTTTGTCTCAAATCAAGCCTGTTCAATATGCAGCCCAGGACAGCTTTGAATGCAGCCCAACACAAATTCATAAACTTTATTAAAATGTCATGAGATTTCATATACATATATATATATATATATATATAATTTTTTTTCTTTTTCTTTTTCTTTTTCTTTTCTTTTCTTTTTTTGAAGCTCATCACCTGTTGTTAGTATATTTTATGCTTGATCCAAGACAATTCTTCTAGTGTGGCCCAGGGAAGCCAAAGGATTGAACACTGCTGTTTTAAATGATAGTTACTTTTTCTCAATTTGTTTGTGTTAGATGTGTTACTTTTGGATTTTAGCTTAAATTAGACTAAAGCAAAGTTAATTTATAACAAGGGATGTTTTAGGAAAAAATGTGGTCTTTTAAATACAAGAAAAGCAGAGTGGTGGCTCATGCCTGTAGTCCTAGCACTTTGGGAGGTCAAGGTGGGTGGATCACCTGAGGTCACGAGTTCAAGACCAGCCTAGCCATCGTGGTGAAACCCCATCTTTAAAAAAATAAAAAATAGGCCAGGCGCGGTGGCTCAAGCCTGTAATCCCAGCACTTTGGGAGGCCAAGGCAGGTGGATCACGAGGTCAAGAGATCGAGACCATCCTGGTCAACATGGTGAAACCCCGTCTCTACTAAAAATACAAAACATTAGCTGGGCATGGTGGTGCTTGCCTGTAATCCCAGCTACTCAGGAGGCTGAGGCAGGAGAATTGCCTGAACCCAGGAGGCGGAGGTTGCGGTGAGCCGAGATCGCGCCATTGTACTCCAGCCTGGGTAACATGAGTGAAACTCCATCTCAAAAAAATAAAATAAAATAAAATAAAAATAAAAATAAATTAAAAATAAAAAAGAAAAGCAGACAAAGGGGACGGTAAGATTTACTTACTAATATAAGGAGAAATTATCTGAGATAAATTAAATATAGCCAAGTGGATTTAAATACCCAAAGGTACAGTGCTTTGACTTGCCAGTTTGCCCTGGATATCTGTTGTCCTGGTTAATTTAAAATGTTTGCAACCTGTAAGAATTCTTTTGGAAAAATAGGAAAAATACTTTGGTTTCTGGTTGACTGGATTTTTTAATGTTATCACATTTTTAAAAATTGTCATATGATATAAATGCTGTTTAATTATACATTTTTTCCATAATACTGAGCTATCCTTTGTACTTTTAATAGAAAGCTTAACAGTTTATAACTACATTTACATGTGTATGTTATTTAGAAGTAATCCACAATAGCTGTACTTACTGATTATTAAGCATACACTAGGTTAAGTCACTATGCAATAATATCCTCGTCATATTTCTAATCCATAAATGTAGACATCATTTCCCACCTCTTATATTTGGGAGCATTATAGCTTGGAGAAGTTCAGTGAATTTACCCGTGGTCATACAGTGACAAAATTAATAGTAGAACAAAATTCGATTTTCTCCAAAGCCTGCTTTTAAAAAAAATACGCTATCTGCATATTTTTCTCTTCAGCATATCTCTATAGGAACATGTAGTTTTTACTGCGTCATGGTTCAAAAACTTTTTTATTTGGAATAAATTAAAATAACTCTAGTTTAGTGCTTCCTGATTCACCCAATTTATTGTTTATTTCATGAATGTTTGATTAGTAATTACTAAAATAATTGTAATATTTCTCATCAAGCCAGAAAGGGGATTCTTAGTGGGTTCTCCCATCCTATCTATGATGTTTTCTCATGAGACTGTTAGTTACTCTAATTTGGCCATATTTCATTTCTTTTCTCTATTCACTTGCTCTTCCTCTGCCAGACTCCTTGAGAAAAGTCATGGATTTTGTTGACTTACTGTATTAAGATCTTTTTGTCTATTTCTTCTTTAGTTCTGCAGTGTATACATAATATATATAGTCATCTTTTCATCTTTTGCCCTTTTCATCTTGTGTAAGACTGTCTTTTTTTCATTTTGATATATTTTACTTTTTGATTGCTTTTCCTTTTATTTGCTATGGTAATTTTTTCTACCGCATATCTTATGAGTGTTTCCCATTTTGTCTTTTCAGTTTCAGACATGTTTCTAACACTTAATATGCTTCTAATATTATTTAGCAGGAAAATTTCCAGTGTAGATATGACACTAGCATTTTCCTGTTAAAGACATCTTTCTTCAAAGCATAAAACTCTGTTAGAAATCTTATTAAACCACATTTAAAGCCTAAAGGCTAGTGATGAAATGGATTTTGAATGTAGTTTTTTATTCTGAGTGTTCATGTTTCATCCAGTGACAGGGTTTTTTGTTTTAAGCAAGTGAATATGGAAATTATTTTCTTTGATATTGGCATGCTTATTTTCAGTATCTTAAAGTAGCACTTAAATACTTGGTTTTATTGCTTTCTGTATTACAACACTTCTAGTGTTATGAAAGTATTTTAAATGTTACTCTTACTTAGTAGCATTATGTCATTCATTTATAGGGTGTGTTTGACCATCGAATGAAGTGCTGGCAGAAATGGGAAGATGCTCAAATTACTTTGCTCAAAAAACGTGAAGCTGAGGCAAAAATAATGATTGCTAACAAACCAGATAAAATACAGCAAGCTAAAAATGAAATAAGAGAGGTGATTACTAAATGCTTTATCTCTTTACTTAAGTTTTTCATGAGTCATTCATATATACATAATTTTTCATAATTTTTTTCTAAACCATTCAACATGTGGCTATTTTTGCATATTTTTATGAACTGTGTTAGAATTACTTTAAAATTTTGATCATTATTAAAATCTCCAGAGCCCTTTGTTACTACCTCCATGTGATTATGGAATTGATAAAGAAACATACAGGAAAACACCTAAAATTAACCTTTGCATTAATGATTACACAATTCTTATTAGATGGTTAATAATTCAGATAATTATTTTGTATCTAAAAATGGTTTTGGAGCTAGATTTATCCCACATTTAGCTGTCCAGGCAACATTATCCCCCATATATATGTATTATATATGGTATTTTAGTGAATTTTTATAAGTTTATTATAATTTATACACTTTTCTTATCATGCTTCAATAAGGAAATTGAAGAGGTAGGACAACCTTTATATTACTAAAAATAAATGTACCTGCTCTTTGAAGAGTATGTACCAGTCAGTGTTTTGGTTACATAGTGGGAAAAATACCATTTCATTACTTAAATCTTCAGTTATTTTAGTTGTTCCATTGTTCACTAATCACAACATTTTGTTGTTTCTGTACTGAATTTAATATTTATTGATGGTCTTCAGTACACCATAATTCCACATTTTTTTTTATTCTGGTCATTATACCATTACAAAAACGTTTTTTAAATGTTTGTTACGTAATTTTCCTAATTTAAAGTATTTCCATCAGCATATAAATTTTGATGAACACATATCCTTGGATTTAACAGTAGTGATATATTCTGAAATAATTACTGATACAAAAAAGTAATTAAGAAAATCACGCTGATCATTATTTTGTGGTGCATTTTATGCCCAAAATCTTTCCTCTTAGTTATATTTAATTAAGCTTTGGACATTGTAGTTTATTAAGTACAGTATCGAAATATCTTAATATTGGGTAAATTTGGCTGCGGAATAGTAATGGAAATTAAGCTAACATGCATTTCTATTAGTGGAAAGTTAAATATTATTTCTGTTGATGCTAAATTGTGCTTTGCCAATGTTGAGCTTTCTCAGGTTTTTGAGGCATTGTGATTAAATAAAGTAAGTGGTCATGACAGTACTGTACTTTTTTTTGAGCTAAGCATAAAATATTTGTTTGTTTTTATTAGTGGGAGGCGAAAGTGCAACAAGGGGAAAGAGATTTTGAACAGATCTCTAAAACGATTCGAAAAGAAGTGGGAAGATTTGAGGCATGTATAATAATTTTCCATTTTTCTTAACAACATGGTCACATTTTGCTGCAATTTTGTGGTAAAATTAAATTTAGTTTTCTACTAACGGACTTTTTAAAATGTACTTCAACAGAAAGAACGAGTGAAGGATTTTAAAACTGTTATCATCAAGTACTTAGAATCATTAGTACAAACACAACAGCAGGTAAGCCATTTTTGTGTGTAACTTAAACTTCTAGAATTTGTTTTTGCTATATTTTTTTATTTTAAAAAGATGATTAATGAACTGGGCTTTTAAACTCAAGAATAAGAAATGGAAGACAGAAAGCCAGTGATGATAAAGGAAAAAAGGATAAATTAATTGGAAACTGTCTTAGGTTCTTTTTGCCTCTGCTAAATGCTGAGGCAGAGATACAGTTTTCCCAATTTTAGGCCATCAGAAACCTCATGGGCAACTTTCCCCTTTCACTGTCTTTCTAGTTTGTTCCCTTGTTGGTCAGACCTGTTTGAGTATATTCTCAGTAGTAAGTTCTTCTCTTCCATAACAGATAGAACTTAAATACTTTTTCAGAATTAAAAAAAAATGTACTGTTTTCATTTTTGCTTTACTTTGTTTGGGGTAGTTGGTGGTTGAATGCTGCAAGTGGCATCTGTCTCCTTTAGCATGAATTTTAATGGTAAGTTAAATAAAAAGATAATCGCAGAAAATGTTTCTATATATTTTAATGTAAAATTGGAGTAACAGGTCAAGTAATTTAATATCTTGAATAGAAAGATTTTTTCTTCTCGTTTTAAAATATATGGATCTAGAATGTTGTTTGTGTAAAATATAATAGGTTGTTTTTGAATTAAGCGGTAAGATGTCTTCAAATTGTCTTTAGTTTTTATTTAAACAGTTCATAAAGTTAGATTTTTTTAAATATGAAAATAAGTCATTAAGCTTATTTTTTAAAGGAATTGTTTTAAACATGACTTCAGTTTATATTTCAGTCTGTTCTCTGGACTACTCAAGGAAGACTGACAGCTAATTCTATCCAATCCTTTTTTTTTTTCTTGTTCAGTATTTTCTTTTCTTCTTCCTTGTATCCCATTCTTCTTGTCTAGCAACAACATAAAATGTCCATATGCTCTGATTTGGGAAATCTTATCACTTTATGCTGGAAAAGGTCATTGTAGTTGTATTATGTAAGGTAATCTTTAATATATGGTAACACTGTTCTATGTAAAATTTTGCATAAATCAAAAAATTGTACATTTAAAAAATTCTATTATTTTACATCAAAAACTAAAATTAGGAGTAATTAATGTTTTAAATAATTTATGAAATATATTGACGGACTTCAGATAAGGAAGTTAAAATGATTTCTTTAAGAACCAGACATTGGCAGGGCGCAGCAGCTCACGCCTGTAATCCCAGTACTTTGGGAGGCCGAGGTGGGTGGATCGCCTGAGGTCAGGAGTTCGAGACCAGCCTGGCCAACATAGAGAAACCTCGTCTCTACTAAAAATACAAAAAACATAGCTGGGCATGGTGGCACGTACCTGTAATCCTAGCTACTTAGGAAGCTGAGGCAGGAGAATTGCCTGAACCCAGGAATTGGAGGTTGCAGTGAGCCTCCATCACATCATTACACTCTAGCCTGGGCAACAAGAATGAAACTCTGTCTGAAAAAAAAAAAAAAAAAAAAACAGACATTAGTAAATATTAGTTATTGTTAGTTAGTGATTTGCATAGTTTTAATTTTGTTTTTGTTTTCGTTTGGGTTTTTTTGAGATGGAATCTTGCTCTGTTGTCCAGGCTGGAGTACAATGGTGTGATCTTGGCTCACTGCAACCTCCACCTCCTGGGTTCAAGTGATTCTCCTATCTCAGCCTCCCAAGTAGCTGGGATTACAGGCACATGTCACATTGCCCAGCTAATTTTTGTATTTTTAGTAGAAACGGGGTTTCACCATGTTGGCCAGGCTGGTCTCGAACTCCTGACCTCAGGTGACCCACCTACCTTGGCCTCCCAAAGTGCTGGGATTACAGATGTGAGCCACCCTGCCTGGCCTATATAGAATTTTTTTTTTAATGTTGTACAGGTTATATGCATATAAATGGCAAAAAGATAATAACATATTTTAATTATCATTCACAGCTGATAAAATACTGGGAAGCATTCCTACCTGAAGCCAAAGCCATTGCCTAGCAATAAGACTGTTGCTGTTAAGAAGACCTTGGATGTTGTTCCAGTTATGCTGAATTCCACAGTGAAATCGTTTAAAACCATCTAAATAAACCACTATATATTTTATGAATTACACGTGGTTTTATATACACACACACACACATACACACATACACACACACACTCTGACATTTTATTACAAGCTGCATGTCCTGACCCTCTTTGAAATAAGTGGACTGTGGCATGACATTCTGCAATACTTTGCTGAATTGAACACTATTGTGTCTCAAATACTTGCACTAAAAAGTGCACTGCAAGACCAGAAAATATTACAGTTTTTTTCTTTACAATATATTCTGTAGTATGTTTACCCTCTTTATGAAGTGAATTATCAATGCACTGATAAATGTTCACTTATACATTCCTGTACAGAACTTATGATTTTGTGATTACAGTAATAAAATGATATTCCTTGTGAAATACTAGTAACAAATTATTTGGGTATTTAAACATATTAGGAATCTTTTCCAAGCATTTTTAGTAAGAAGAAACTTTTTCTTCTAGATGTATGTATATAAGTGATGCTATGATTCCTTAATTATTTTAATTGACAAAAAAAGCTGAACTCATATTGTTGAATGACTAAATGAAGCTTAAGTTTTCTTATGAAACCATCATAAATCAAAGAACATTTTTCTCATGATTGTCTTAGGTAAAGAAGAGAATAATTGTCATTGCTTGTTTTTAACCATCCATATTACAAGTGCCCAATTTAAGAATTAGGAAAAAATGTGTTTATATACTTTGGTTACAAGTCCCAAGGATTTTGTTCATCTTCTCTTGTTATCTTCAAAATGTAGTATTTTGCATATATTTAATTTATTCCTTGTCTTTTGTTTTCTTTTAAAACTGTAAGTATATCATCTGTACTCACAGTTGATAAGGAATGATACCATGCTAAAATTTATTTGATGAATAAGCAAGCATACCACAAAACAGATTTGAAGTGAAATTTACTTTGCCTCGGGCAATGTTTTTACCCAATTCTGTGTGCTACTTAGACAGCTGTTATCTAATCCTTAATGCTGATAAAAATTTAAGTTATGGCTGGTGCAGTGGCTCACGCCTGTAATCCCAGCACTTTGGGAGGCTAAGGCGGGTGGATCACCTGAGGTAGGAGTTCAAGACTAGCCTGGCCAACATAGTGAAACCCTGTCTCTATTAAAAATAGAAAAATTAGTCAGGCATGGTGAGGTGTGCCTGTAGTCCCAGCTACTTGGGAGGCTGAGGCAGGAGAATCACTTGAACCAGGAAGGCGGAGATTACAGTGAGCCAAGATTGTGACATTGCAGCCTGGGAAACGAGGGAAAATCCATCTCAAAAAAAAAGAAAAGAAAAGAAAATTTAAGGTATGACTGGCATCAGAGTTATTTTTGTTTTTTTAAAAAAATATTCTTACAAACACCTCTTTTCTTGATCTTAACAACCACATCTCCCTTTCAGAGGAACAAGATATGGTATGTGTAACTCAGTCCTCTCTAGTGAGTCACTGGATACAATTTATATATCAAAGTATCCTTAGCCTGTGTTTGCCTCTACTTATTTTAGTTGAAATGTTAAGCTTTCTATAGTTATTACTCATATTTATACTCCTAGACCCCAGAAGAGTGGCTGATAACATTATAGGTTAATAATAAAGGCTTGATGGACCAGGCACAGTGGCTCACATGCCTGGTATTCCCAGCTTCTCGGGAGGCTGAGGCAAGGGGATCTCTTGATTCCAGGAGTTTGAGGCTGTAGTGTGCAGTGATCATGCCTGTGAATACCCACTGCCCTAAAGCCAGCCTGGGCAACACAGACCCTATCTCTAAAAAAAAAAAAATTAAGACATGATGAGTTGAACAGGGAAAAATAAAGTTTGTCCTTTTAAGAAGAAACTGAAGCAGAAATAGTACAATCTTCTTTTGTTGCTTCTACTGGGAATACTTTTGAGAAATGAATAATTCATAGTAATATATATATAAGATGGTATCTTATTGCCCCATTAATATTGAGCAAAAGATAGGCTTACTAGGAATAGTTTCACTAGAATGATGTCCTAGTGTTATAGCCACAGTTACATTACTTACAAAGGTGTAGTTTACACATGCGATAGTTATTCATGTTGTTAAAATCTTCCATTCAGATGTGGTACATTAGAATACTCAGTATCTCCAAGTAAAATAATAAATATTTTCAGCCTTGATTAAACTCTACTACATTCCAGTCTTCATTTCCCTTGCCCACATTTACTAAAAGTTGAGTGTGTTGGAAATTTCAAGTATTCTATGATCCTCTGATACCAGTATTTAAACAGGATTTAATTATTTCAACACTCCATCCGTCAATCTTCTTCTGTTCAGATATCTAAAATGCTTTCATCCCAAATAAATAAACAAGAACATTAATAGTGCCAACAATATCTTTTTGTTGGATAGGTCTGAATTTAATTTTTTTTAAGGAGAGCAAAAGTTAAAGGACTAAGGCAGCATAATATCGTGAAACAAGATGAACTTGGGATCAAAATACATTTTTCAGTCTCGTTTCACTTAGCTGTAAGACTTTGAGCATATCACTTAAATCTCTTATCTATAAAACAAGTACATAAAACTCTTGATTCCTGAAGTGCCTTTCTACTTTAAAATATTTTTAAAATATCAAACTTCAATATAAATATTGAAAATATGGAAAACAGTTCTGATCAAAGAACTATTAAGTAAAACAAGACAAAATGTATTTAAAAATGTGACTCTAACACATAGATTTCCTTGATTGTATTTTCTACTCAACTATTTTCAAGTATTCAGCTTGTTTTATACAGATTATATTAGTCTCAAAATACCTTTGTTTCATTGTTGCTACTCCTTAAACTTCTTTTCTTTGTTATCTAAATCTGGTAAAGTTTTCCAAGTTCATTGTATTAAGGCTGGTGCAAAAGCAATTTCGTTCTTTGTCATATAAATTGTTTTTTAAGTGCTTTAACTGTGAAATAAGCCTTTTAACATAACCAGCTTTCTTGAAAGGAGGAAGTCAGACGAGTAGAGAAGGAAAGTCACATTTCTTTACAAACACTTTTAATTTTAATATCTAAGGGAATTACAGGGACTTACCTTATTCTGCCTTAAATAAGGGATGTTACTTGAATCTTCTTGTCATGGCTTCTTGCATGGGCAGTCATGTGAAAAAGAGTCAGGGCAATAGCAGATATTCTAAAATAGTGACTGCAGGTAGATCAATCAAAGTCATTTTGTTTTAAAGGAAAGGAGGTCACTGGTAGTGAGGTGGGAAAATAACACCTGTGAAAAGGAATTCTAAGTCACTGGCTCGGGGGCTTAAGCATTTTCATCTCATATTTACTAGTTAAGAAATGTGTAAGTAAGTTATATGTGTGATTGACACAGTCTATTTCAAAGTATTGGAAAGGAATCACCAATAGAATCGCCCTGCCTACTCACACACACACTTCCTTATGTAAAATCAGAATAAAATAATTATCATTCCAAACTCCTACGGTGAAGGATTTGGTTTCAAGTAACAATGAAAGTAGATCATGGGTCAGACATGGAACTAACAATAAAAGGGAAGTACAACAAGATGAATGTGAGTAATAGTTCATTTTCCTGCATTTGTGATCAGGGCCATGAAGAGAGGTCATGGTAATCTGTGGAGAAGGTACTTAAAAGTTGAGAACAATAGAAATATAATGTGAGCCATATATATATATATATATTAAAATTTCTATAGCCAAATTTTAAAAAGTAAAAAAATTAATTTTAATACTTAATCCAGTAGCTCCAAAATATTTTAACATACATCCAATATGTTGAAGTTACGGGAGAATTTACATTCTTTTTTCTGATATCTGATGTATATTTTACGCTTTCTTTACATCTCCATTCAGCATTTTAAGTGATCAGTTGTCCAGTGTGGCTGACTAGTGGCTATGATAATGGACAGCATAGGTTTAGACAATGCCTATTCAACTACTTAACTTGTTTTATATGTATAAATCTCAAAAAGTACCTTTATTTCATTGTTGGTACTCTTTTTTTTTCTTTATTATCCAGATATAATAAAGTTTTCCAACTTTCATTGTACAAATGAAATGAGTTTATTGTGGTAATGAAAATGGAGAGTTAAGTCCAACAGCTAGTTTATTTATCATCCTGAACCCAGTGAAGAAATCAAAGCTGAATAAAAGGGACTCCTAGTTGTTGCTCTCGAGGGCAGGTATAATTTAGGTGCAAGACCTTGTAGCATAATGTTTTGCAAAAGTAGTGGATGTTCAATATCTACAATTAATGAATTGTAGCACTGTAATGCTTGAAGGAAGTTTATAACCTGTCTACAACAACCTTCTCAATTTTACAACTAAACTAAGAGATTCAGGGCTTAAATCATGATTGAACTGATTATTCCTGTTAAATCTGTGTGTGAACCATATGTGAACATTCTTTGAAAATGTATAATAAGCATTTCAAGATTCCTGTTTTAATCATTAACATTTAGAATTCTAGGAGATCTTTTGGTATACAGAGAACTTATTTCTTCCAAATGTTGCTTCAGATGCTGAGAAGATGGTAGAAGATAGGGAAGTTGTAGTTTACTATCTAGTTTGTTAATGCATATGAAGTAATTTAAAATGCTCTTCTTCCTTTCTTGTCACTTACTTTTAAAAAATTCTCTAATGATTGAATGATTTTAAATATTTCTTAACTGGGTGAAATGGAAACTTTGTATTGAAGCCAATCAAGTTGAAGATGCCCACTTGTTAATACACAGAAAATTATTTTCTTATTAAGGCCAGTTAATGGGATAAACCGTTTTAAGAGAGTACTTTGAGAAAAAAAATTCTATTTTAAATTTATACATGTAACTGTTTAATAAAAACTAAGTCAGACAAAATTTAACAAAACTAAATTGCCTTCTTTTTGCTTCCATAGTCAGTCTCGAGTTATCTTGATTTTAACCTACATTTTATTTTCTAGATCTTCATTTCAAATCTCACTACATAGGTGTATACAGCGTGTTTGTATATTTGTGTGTGTAGAAATGTGTGTGTGAATGCAACAGGCTTTTAAACCAAACTTAATTCTAAATTTTAGTTTTAAATATGTCCCAGCCTTCTGTAACAGACAAATGCTTATGTTTTTTAGAGTTATATTGCTTAGGTGTCATAGTTTTACTAGGACCAACTTGAGTTGATTCTACTTTGGAAATCTCTGCCCTTCTCATTTCTGTCGTCTCTCTCCTTAGGGTCAAGATCTTGTGACCATTTACTGGAACTATCTTGAGTCTCCTATAAAAAACTGTTAGTCTCTCTCTACACCAGTGCTACAACCTGTTCCCAAATCGATCTTCCTAAAAAACTCTTGTCATGGTACTATGCTCAGAAATCTTCATAGACTCCTTACAGTCTGCAGATGAAGTCCAGATGCTTGCTTCAGAATAATTTCGTCTCAAACTATTTTTCCTGTCTTGATTCTTATCCCTTAGCTTCACCCACCTTTTGCTTTAATGAAATTAGGCTCCTGTCTCATGAGCATGCTCTATTCCTTCCTGGTTCATGTTTTTGTTAGTGACATCCCTTTTCTGATCTACCTTTCCCTTTTAATGACAATTGTTTAAATCTTGTCCATTCCTTAAACTTTAAGCCACATTTGAAGTCCACATCCTTTTAAGTACTCTAGCTAGAAGGAATGTCTCGTGATCTCTCAGTAGGACTCCAATAACGCTTTGTTCCTTTTAGATTGCACTTATGGAGACCTATTTGCATTATAGTTGCCTGGCATTACTGCCTTGACTAGTTTGTCTCCAGGAATGACTATGCCCTTGTTATTTATTGTAACTAGTGTTTTACAGCCAAGACAGTGTAATCGAGTGATTAAGAATGCAGTTACACATTCAGCCCACCAGTATGAATCTTGGCTCAAGAGCCTACAATATTGACTTTAAGCAAGTTATTTATCTCTAAAAGTTACTTTCCTTATCTGTATAATGGAAAATGTCCCTTCAGATGCTTCTTAAGGACATTAAGATAATGTGAATTTCTTAGCAGTAGCAAGTGCTTAATAAAATATTAGCTATCATATACAACAAATGTTTACTGAACACTTAAACATCTCTGTCTAAACAAAGCACTCGTTTTGATTATTTCAACAGTCTTTAGGCCTTCTTCAAAACAATGAGTTTATACTTGACAAGGGTCTAAATAGGCTTACCAAACAGTCCTTCCCAGAATAGTATGCCCTGGGAGAGCCACACTGGGAGCCCTGGACTGAGCATCAGAGGTGGAGGGGAAGAAAGCAAGCAGTCAAAATCAGTTTGTATTCAGCCAACGAAAGTTTAGAACTTCACCCACTGCAGAGATACTCTACTATAGTTAAATGGATGTTGTCAGTAAATGTGAAAAACCTTTAAAGAAGCCTGGAAACCAAGGATGAAATACAAATGTGGGGAAGAAAAGTTCATTTTCACCCACACACGTAAGAACCTTGAATATGTGGTAAGTCAGGAGAAATAGCAAATCATGGAAGAAAGACGATGAGTGAAAAAATTATAAGAACATTCGATGGAGCAGCAGCCAACCAACCAAGTGATGGTTAAGGGCCTATACCACTGCAGTGGAAGTAGGAAAGGAGGTAATTTAGGGAAATGGTAATTAAAATGGCAAGTTTCATTTATTTCATTTATCCAGCCATTTTGCAATCAGAATGCTAATTTCAAAATCCTGGGTAAAACGTGTCTAAGAAAGGAGAAGTGAGGTAGATGGAAAGAGCCTCAGAAAGAAGTGGGGATATTTCTTACTCTGCACAAAAGGAAAGGGAAGAAAGGGTATATTTGGAGATGAAAAAAGTATGAGTTCAAGCAAGACATTTTTTATTTTGGCAAAGAAAGTCATCAGGGAGTAATGTCAGGAGAAAGGCCAAAGAAGATTGGATGCCATAAAAGAATAGCACATGATTAGGAAAAAAAAGGGATGAGTAAAAGACTATTGAGTGCTAATTTTCAATGGAATGAAAATCGTGAGTGTACAGTGAAGCCAACCTAAGAAAATATCCATTTCTTCAGCCATCAGAAAGTAGGACCTAAAACTGATAGAATTTTTTTAGTATTGGGGATTGTTGATGGGTTTGTGAGAACATTTAGGGAGAAAGTTGCATTGAGAGAAATGAAGGCAAGAGAGAGGTGACAAGCATACATTGGAGAATTTTGATGTGATGAAGTAAAAGCAGATTTTCTACCAGAGAATAGAAGAATTCAGAAAGTAGTCAATGGAGGGAATTACTTTGACTTCATTTCAGAAATGAAGACATTAATTTTTAGTATATTGGCACGTTTTAGAAAAGAGAAAAACTTCAATATAGCAACCAACCTGTACTTAGTAATGCCATTAGGGTTATTTCTGTGGCATTCCTAGAATTTATTTTTTAAATATTTATTTTTTATTTTGAGATGGAGTCTCGCTCTGTCCCCCAGGCTGGAGTGCAGTGGCATGATCTCGGCTCACTACAACCTCCATTTCCTGGGTTCAGGCAATTCTGCCTGAGCCTCCTGAGTAGCTGGGATTACAGGCACATGCCACCACAGCCGGCTAATCTTTGTATCTATAGTAGAGATGGGGTTTCACCATGTTGGCCAGGCTGGTCTCGAACTCTTGATCTCCAGTTATCTGCCCACCTTGGCTTCCCAAAGCACTGGAATTACAGGTGTGAGCCATTGTACCTGGCCTAGAATTTGCTTTTCAGTTTGCCAATGTCGTGGCAGGTTTTTCGTCAATGCATTAAAATCTATTTCATCCTCTTGATTTTTTAAAGTTGATGTTTATCAAATTAGTACATGCACACATCTGAAAACTAACACTGAAAAGGCTAAATAGCTGGGTGAGGGCTCATGCCTATAACCCCAGCACTTTGAAAAGCCAAATTGGGCTGATGGCTTGAGCTTCAGAATTTGAGACTAGCCTGAGCAACATGGCAAAACCCTGTCTCTACAAAAGAAAAAAAAAAATTAGCTGGGCATAGTGGCTAACACCTGTAATTCCAACTATTAGGTAGGTTGAGATTGGGAAGATTGCTTGCGCCTAGGAGGTCGAAGCTGCAGTGAGCCATGTTCATGCTACTGCACTCCACCCTGGATGACAAAGTGAGACCCTGTCTGGAAAGAAAGAAAAAAAAGAAAAGGCTAAATAATAAACAATGGTTCTCTGTCCCACATGTCCTGTTTTCCTAATCCTTTTACTCAGAGACAACCTCTTTCTCATCTTAGCTGTTCCTCCTGCTATAATATACCTTCACATTTCTAAATAATAGGCATATTCTGCTATCAATTATCAATTTTAGACATTATCTACTTATCTTTTTTATGGTAAATAAGAGTTTGGTTCTCTCACTCGGCCATCTCTCTGCTTTACACATTTCTTCCCCACCCTTCCAATGTAGTTGCATTGCAATCTTTTTGTTAAATCAGTATTTGCATTATTGTGCCTATACAAATATTATTCAAAGCTCAAAGCTGAAGTGTATTTAATTGTGATTTTCTTCCTTTTTTAAAAAATAAACTTTATTTTTTAGCAGTTTTACAGAAAAATGTCAAGGTTGTACATACAGAGTTCTCTTACCCTGAACTGTTTCTTCTATCAACAGTTAGTATAGCACATCTGTTACTACAAATAAATAAATACTGAGACATTATTATTAGCTAAAGCCTGTTGTTTACTCAGATTTCCTTTGTTTTTGCTTAATGCGTTTTGTCTGTTCCAGGACCATTTCCAGGATACCACATCCAGGATACCCTGAGTTGTCATGACTCTTTCTGCTCCTCTTGGTTGTGACAGTGTCTCAGCCTCTCCTTGTTTTCTATTACCTTGCTGTTTTTTCCCTCAGGTAAAACATGCCTTGATTTTTTCCTTGTGGTTGGTGCTTTTTGTATTATTGCTATTTTTTGCCATGTCTTCCCATTGTGTCTCAGTACATTTTCCCATAGCCCACCCACACTGGGTAATCTAGCCACTTCAACTGTTTTCCTTCAAGCCCTCCCTCCTGGGGACTTCTCTCTGGGTCTGTGCTCTCTGGGCTTGCTGTAGTATTATCCTTGGACTTCTCTTGCTCTCCAATTTGGAATTGCCTTTACCATTCTCCTGGCATGTATTACCTGTATCCTGAGACTCAGGCCCTCCTCTTTCTTGGTTTATTTTCTTGTGTTGGTGAAGTATAGTTTCCAGTAGTTCCTTTAATTTAAAAGGAAGACACAGCAGAAAACACTGTGAAGACAGATGGCAAAATGCCTGCTTCTTGAGTCATGTTGCTGTAGTATGTATTGGTTACCTTTTTAAACTGATTGCACAGTGGTAATCCTAAAGATTTCCTTTGCTTTTCGCCTGGGTTGTATTCTTTGCTTTCTATACCCCCCAGTTTCCTCTTTCTTGATGTATTCCCTCATTTTGCTAAATATACAGAGTAGGTTTTTAAAAACAAATACATCAAAAGTCTATTTTTTTTTTTTTTTTTGGAGGAGTCTTGCTCTGTTGCCTAGACTGGAGTGCAGTGGTATCTCAGCTTACTGCAGCCTCTGCCTTCCAGGTTCAAGCGATTCTCCTACATCAACCTCCTGAGTAGCTGTGATTACAGGCATGAGCCATCATGCCCAGCTAATTTTTTTATTTGTAGTAGAGATTTCAGGGTTTCAACATGTTGCCCAGGCTGATCTGGAACTCCTGACCTCAGGTGATCCACCCGCCTCGGCCTCTTAAAGTGCTGGGGTTATAAGCATGAGCCACTATGCCTAGCCTATTTTTGAGACTTTCTTTTACCCTAATTTTTATAGACAATTTGCATATAGATTGGAAAACTTTTCTCTTGGAATTTTGAAAACATTGCTTCATTATCTTCTAGCTCCAGCGTTGCTGCCAAGAATTGCAAAGCCTGCTGATTGGTCTAATCTTTTGTGATCTGTTTTCCTCCTCTCCTTGGAGACTACAGGATCTTCTCTTATCTCCAGTGTTCCGAAATCTCATAAAAATTTGTAATAGTGGCCAAGTGCGGTGCTTCATGCCTGTAATCCTAGCACTTTGGGAGGCCAAGGCAAGAGGATCATTTGAGGTCAGGAGTTCAAGACCAGTCTGGCCAATATGATGAAACCCAATCTTTACTAAAAATACAAAAAAAATGAGCCAGGCATGGTGGTGCGTGCCTGTAATCCTGGCTACTTGGGAGGCTGAAGCATAAGAATCGCTTGAACCCAGGAGGTGGAGATGGCAGTGAGCCAAGATTGCACCACTGCAATCCAGCCTGTGTGACAGAGTGAGACTCTGTCTTTAAAAAAAAAAGATTTATAACAGTGTGTATGTGTTTTCATCCTGTGTGGCGACTTTCAGTCAGGAAACATGACATTCTGTTGTAGAAATTTTCTTGAGTTATTTCACTCATTATTTCTTCCCTTCTGTATTCTCTGTCTTCTCTTTCTGGAATTTTTCTATTATTTGAATATTGGATGACCTGGATTTGATTTTTGCTCCTATTTTTCATCTCTGTCATTTTGCTCTACTTTCTAGGAGTTCTTTTTCTCATTTCTGATAGTTTCTATTGTTTTTTTCTTTTTTCTTTTTTTTTTGTTCCCCTTTCCAATTTATATGTTGAAAATTGTTTCTGTTTTTAACAGCTTCCTGTTCTTGTTTCATAGATGCAATGTCTTCCTGTATCTTTCTGAAAATTTTAGTGATGGTTTATTTTTTAAGTATTTTTCCCCCTCCTGGTTTTTGTTTCTTCCAAATTGTTTTTCTATTTTGGTATCTCTTCCATGTTAAATGTTGTCCTCAGATATGTTAATCCTTAGATGTCTCCTCCTGATTAGCAGTGGGATTTGAAAGCTGATTGGAAGCTCTGTGTGTAGTTATGGGGCTTGTCAACTTAGAGCATCACTGAAGAATGATCTTATTGGGCTATTTGTAGGGGACTTTCAATGTTGGTATCTCTGAAGTTTTTCCTCTCGAGCTAGTTAGGTTCCCCCAGAGAAGAGATTTCCTGTTGCCTGTTTAGCAGGTAAAAGTGTGGCTGCCAGCCTTTATAGAGGGCCAGCATTCATTATTCAGTATGTATATGGTCACTTACCCTCAGACTCCAATTTTTGATAAAAGTATTCATGCCCTCAGCTGGGCCAGTCAACTTCTAATGCAAAGATTGTTTCTTTTTCCCTCTCTAGAGGAAATATTCTCCAGTTGTAGAGAAAGAAAAAAGATCTTCCTGATTCTCAGTTTTTACCAATACTCCTTATTTTAGCCAGTTACCTCCCATTCTAGAGGTACCTATTGTTCCTTTTGTGGTGCTTTTTGAGTATTGTGCTGTGTAAATCAGGTTGGTTCTATGTTTTTCCTGCTGTTGGTTTAAGATTGGGATTTCTTTTGTTTGCTAGAAATGTTACTTCCCTTCTATCTGCTTTCCAGCTGACAAAAGTCTTGCTCTCTCCTCTCCTGTTTTTTCTATCTCTGTAGGTTTAAAAAAATAAAAGGGAAAAATTACTTGCATTTTTACTGGGACTAGAAGGTTGAAATTGGTTGTGTATTTTCAATTTGCTATCTTAATTCAGAAATCTGTACAACAGGCTGGGCACAGGTGCTGTAGCTCACGGCTATAATCCCAGCATGTTGGGAGGCTGAGATGGGTGGATCACTTGAGGCAAGGAGTTCAAGACCATCCTACCCAAAATGGTGAAACCCCATCTCTACTAAAAATACAACAATTAACCAGACATGGTGGTGCACGACGGTAGTCCCAGCTATTCGGGAGGCTGAGGCAGAAGAATTGCTTGAACCCGCAAGGCAGAGGTTGCAGTGAACCAAGATCATGCCGTACTTCAGCCTGGGTGTCTTACTGAGACTCCATCTCAAAAAAAAAAAAAAAACAAAAAAAAACAACAAAAAAAAAAACCTGTACAACAGTCTTTTTAAATGCAATTAGTATTCATATACTTTATTCAATTTTAATTGAATATATATATATTTAATTCAATCCTCATCGATAGCATTTCTTTCCAAATTTTTGCCCATATTGAAGTTATTCTTTTTTTTCTTTTTTGAGACAGAGTTTTGCTCTTATTGCCCAGGCTGGAGTGCAATGGCGCAATCTCTGCCCACTGCAACCTCTCCCTCCCAGGTTCAAGTAATTCTCCTGCCTCAGCCTCCTGAGTAGCTGGGATTACAGGCACATGCCACCATGCCTGAGTAATTTTTTGTATTTTTAGTAGAGATGGGGTTTCACCATGTTGGCCAGGCTGGTCTTGAACTCCTGACCTCAGGTGATCCACCTGCCTCGGCCTCCCAAAATGCTGGGATTACAGACATGAGCCACCATGCCCAGCCTGAAGTAACTATTTTTTAAAAACTGCCAATATACTAAAAATTAATGCTATTATTTCTGAAACTTAACTTTCCTTCTTTCACTACTTTCTCATTTCTTCTCTCCTATTCTCTCATTACCAGAAAATCTGCTTTCATCTCCTCACATTAAATCCTCCAACTTGTGCCTGTCACCTCTCTCTTGCCTTCATTTCTCTCAATATAACCTTCCTCTTTGATGTTCTCTCAAAGCAGGTTGTTATAAAAGTGGGCCCAGCCCCTTATTCTTTCTCTCATATGCTCTCTTACCCTTCTGCCCTTCTGCTATGAGATGACTGTCACAGATGCCAGGGCCATGTTCTTGAACTTCCCGGGCTCTGAGCCAAATAAGCTTCTATCTTTATACATTACCCAGTCTGTAATATCCTGTTATATCAGCAGAAAAGGGACTGAGACGTTAATCTTTATCAAATTAAAGATATTTCTTCCAAGAATTTGTATGAATGGTTGTACTGTTGCGTTAATTTTTTTCAGGATCTATTGGGATATTTTTTAATCTGACAATATTGCAAAATACATCAAAAGACGTCCTCATATTTAGCCATCTTTACATTTCTGGGATAAATCTTACTTTGTCATGATGTTTCAATCTTATAATTGAATGCTGAATGTATAATATATTTGATTTACATTTTAGTCAAAACTTCTAATATGTTAGTATGCAGTTTATCACTCAATTTGCTGAAGTATATTTCTACTCAATACTAAGTAAATGTACTTTTAGTGTAAGAATTTTGTACCCAGATTCCAGCAGAATTTTATGATTTTTTTTTTTAGCCAAGAGGTTACTGCTAAAGAATTTTATGATTTTGCTCATGAAAATTGTTTGCTTCTATTAAGAGATACTAACTGTTCAATGTCTTATATATATATATATTTACCATGCATTTTTATTAATGTTTTGAATAAAAGATATTTAGCTGGCCTGTTAGATTATAGAGTTGGATTAAAAGATAACGTAGGAATAACAGGACAATACATTTGCCATGTCATTTTACTTTGGCGCTCTATTCTCCCCTTCCTTGGTGGCTGGAAGACTCACAGAATTTGGTTAGAAATTTAGTTCTTCTAGTTATTAGCTAGTAATTTCATAGTACTTATCCTCTGTGAGTCTTAATTATGTCATCTAAAATAACTGAAATTGTAACAATTACCATTTATGGCTGGGCCAGTATATGCTCAAGAACACACCCACAAATTGATAGTTTGTATATATTTTCAGCAAGGGAAATGTAAATTATACACAGCTATTAGTGGAATACAGCAAATGGGTATTATTTGGACCATCTGTCAGACCTTCATGGTCCTGCACATTTCTGCCTCTTAAATCTAACAGGTAAATGGGTGAGCCATGCCATTATCAAAATATATATTCCAGGCTACTAACAGGTTGTAGGATAGTATAGAGAGCATATTAAAAACTTGATTCTTGGGAAGCCCTTGAAACCCATGTTGCCTCTTATTGCACATAACACTTCCTCATGTGATTGGTTTTTGTTTGTTTTGAGACGGGGTCTTGCTTTGTTGCCCAGGCTGGAGTGCAGTGGCATGATCTCGGCTCACTGCAGTCTCTGCCTCACAGGTTCAAGCAGTTCTCCCACCTCAGCCTCTCAAGTAGCTGGGATTACAGGGGTGAGCCACCTCCCTGTAATCCAGCTAATTTTTGCATTTTCAGTAGAGACGTGATTTCATCATATTGCCCAGGCTGATCTCAAACTCTTGACCTCGGGTGACCTGCCTGCCTCAGCCTCCCAAAATGTTGGAATTACAGGCGAGTCACCTCGCCCGGCCATATGATTGTTATAGAGCTGAAGTGAGACGACATTATGTGATAGTATCGAACATAGTACCTGCTGCATTTCACTAGTTTTGTAAAGATGAGTACTTACCTAAGTTATGTGCTGGATACTATGCCAAACATGAGATGATGCGTTTTTAAAAGCATACTTGCTCTAAAACCTAGTGGGTAGGGTAAATAAATCACACATACAGTGTATAGTCACCACTGGCTTAAGGTAACCTACAAGCTAGGCTCTGAACTCAGACAGCTTATCATCCACAGAGCTGGCTGGTTACCTCAGGAGGTGCTGGCCAGAAGAAAGAAAGGTGTGTAGTCACAGGGCACAGCTAAGGCACAAAATTTTGAGAGAAGGGCACATCCTGGAGCTGCAAATGTATAAGTGCTGGGTTAGGAGGACAGATCTTCAGATGAGGCTAACGCAGAGGGCTGTGCAGGGTCCACATCAGGTAAGTTCTAAGACGAGAAGCTGCCTTCTCCCTCTGTTGCATGGCTCAGGGTCCCATCATAAACTCTACAGTTTGCCAAGTTGACAGTCCCCTGCCCTCAAGGACCAACTAAGTGCAATTGTTTATACGCCAAGAAAGCTCGCTGGCTGGTTACTTGTTTTCCTCGACGGCTGAGATCACTTCTCAGTGACCTACAAAATCACATCCATATTTCTTTTTTTTTTGTTTTTCGTTTTGAGATGGAGTCTTGCTCCGTCGCCCACGCTGGAGTGCAGCGGTGCGATCTCGGCTCACTGCAACCTCCGCCTCCCGGGATCAAGCGATTCTTCTGCCTCAGCCTCCCGAGTAGCTGGGATTATGCACCTGGCTAATTTTTGTATTTTTAGTAGAGATGGGGTTTCACCATGTTGGCCAGGCTGGTCTCAAACTCCTGACCTTGTGATCTGCCGACTAGGGCCTCCCAAAGTGCTGGGATTACAGGCATGAGCCACCGCGCTCGGCCTTTTTTTCCTGTTTCTTTTTTTCAGATGGAGTTTTGCTCTTGTCGCCCAGACTGGAGTGCAATGGTGCAATCTCAGCCCACTGCAACCTCTGCCTCCCTCATTCAAGCGATTCCCGTGTCTCAGCCTCCTGAGTAGCTGGGATTACAGGCACGCGCCACCACGCCCGGCTAATTTTTGTATTTTTAGTAGAGACGGGGTTTCACCATATTGGTCAGGCTGGTCTCGAACTCCTGACGTCGTGATGCGCCCGCGTAGGCCTCCCAAAGTGCTGGGATTACAGGCGTGAGCCACTGAGCCCGTCCAAGTCCACGTTTCTATTCTCCGTGCTTTAACCTAAAGAAGAAACTCAACGTTTACTTGAGTAACTTGATAATCAAGCTTCCTCCGCTGGGACACTTCATCTTTTAGGGACCTTCAGGCTACTAGGCCCGGGTTCGAGGTGCAGGGTTCAGTCCCCCCCCCCTTTTTTTTTGTCTTCTATTTTTCCCTTATAATTAAAAAAGCACTTCACAGTTAGAGGCAGCATTTTAGAACTGGAGCGTGAAGCCAGAGCATTTGTCTCTTAGTGACCTGCCAACTCTTGGTTCACTTTCGAGCTCGGTGGTACAATACCATTCCCAGATTCGACGGCTAACTCAAAAGGATACGGTGACCGTCGAATCGAAAGGAAATCGAAGAGTCTTGGTAAAAGCTGAATGGTTCACCCGTTAATACCAACCGAGAGGAAAAAAAATTTCAACCAACCAAAACAAAAGTTAAAAGGGCCACGCTTTCTATTCTTTGCTATTTGGCAATCTGTTAATGGTGGCGTCTAGCAAACTGCAAATCAAGCGCCTGCCGAAATCCGCTGGGTAGTGGGCACCGGGTGCGGCCCAGTCCCGAAGCGCGGTGGCGCGCACAACCGGTTTCTGCAGACTCAGATTTTCTGGCCCCGCCTCCTTCGGGCCCAGCTGATCGCCGCCGCCCATTAGGCCCGAAACCCAGGCGCCAGGAGCCCTGCGCCCTCCGCTCCCGGCCCCCGGCACGCCCTGGGCGCGTCAGGCGGCCGGGTCGGGGCGCGCACCTGGATCCAGACCCGCAGCCTCCGGGCCCCGCGGGCGCATGGGGGCGGGAGGCGGGGCGGCCCAGGCGGTGGGCGGAGCGGCGGTCGCGGCCGTGAGCCCGCCCCCCACTCGCCCTCGGCCGGCTGGCCGGCGCGGCCATGGAAGTCTACATCCCGTCCTTTCGCTACGAGGAGAGTGACCTGGAGCGGGGATACACGGTAGGCGCGGGCCGCGGCCGGACAGGGCCCCGCGAGCCGGGCCTGCGGCTGCTGCGCCCAAGAAGCACCCGCGGCCGCTGCCGCCTTGGCGCAGGGGGTCCCCTCGCTCCTCTCTCCCCTCCCCCGGCCCAGAGGAAGGACTCCGCCCTGGCGCGGTTGTCAGGGAAACGGGCGCCCCTCCCTGGCGCGGCGGCTGCGGGCGCCCGCAGCCCCTCGGGGTCCAACCATTCGCCTCCCGGCTGAGCTCCCGGCCTCGGGGCAGGAACGCGGGGTGTCCAGTCCTCCGACGCAGCGCTCGCCATTCTCCCGGCCACCCGCCTTCGGGCGCCCAGCATGGGCTGCGTTTCTTTCTGGCACAGCTGCCCCCTCAGTCCAGACAGTAGTAGCTTCGCGGCAGGTTCACGCTGGCTTCCAAGTTCTGTACAATTCGTTCAGCTGGAAAACCTGTTTTTTTGTTTTTTTTTTTTAATCATTTGTAGCTGTTTATTAACCAAACTGAACACACGTATTGATTTGAGATGGTTTCCAAAGATTTTTCTTTTTGAGTTCTGCAGTTCCATGAAATGGCAAAATCACTTGCTGGTCACCTGTTTCATACCCACGACTGTGGTCACCGACTGTGGTCACCGAGACATGTGAAACAGGACGCGTGGTCTCAAGAGGGGAAGGGGAGCGCAGAGACCAGGGCATGGGTCCTTTGAGTACAAGTTTACTCAGTGAATTGTTGGTGGAGATTTCCCAGTGAATTCAAAGCATTCTTTCCTGGACAGTCGTTGCTAGTGGGAGAAATGTCTGAGAGGGCCTACACCTTGGAGGAATTTATTTCCAGTTGTTAAAGAGCTGGGAGGGTTGGAGGAAGATTGCAGGACAGTCTGAAGGGATTGTTATTTTATTTACACCAGTCACTCGCTCGCTAAACACCCTTTATGTTAGTTTGACGGAGAGTGTTTTTACTTCACTCCCCTCCTCTAAACATTACTGATATTTGGTGACAGTCTGTTTGGGCCCTTGTATTTTCTTAGTTGGGACTAAATTACCCTCTCAAAGGAAGATTTGGAATGAAAAACAGTGATTGAAAAACTAGTCCAGGAAGTGGGTGGGTTTTTAGAATCGAGTAGACTGCTGCGTCAAGTGTTCTGAAACAAGTTGCTAAAAGTGCTTTCCTTGGGAAGGAAACTGCACGGAGAGGGAGCTGTGCTCCATAGTGGCAGTTGTTTATATAAATTATCCTTTCCAATGCATTCACATTTCGTTAGTCTGTATCTTTCTTTAAAAAAAAAAAAAAAAACACCTCGAGTTTGTTCAAGGTTTTTTTTTTTTTTTTTTTTCTTAAGAGATTTTAAACAAGTCTCTTAAGCCTAAAACCTTGCTTGTTGTTTGGTCTCCCAGGTATCTCGCCTCTCTCATCAGCACTGTCAATGGTCATAGAGGTCATAGAGGGCTTACCATCTATGGGGCATTCTTTTAGGATCTGAAGATAAAAAGGCTCCTTGTTAGGGGCGTTGGCTTTCAAAGAAAAGATGAAGTTGATCTCACTGGTTCAAGCTAAACGTTAATTACCTGCAGAAATAAGCACTTTGAAATAGACCAAAATTAAGGCACATTGCCCATTATCGATTTTTAGTCTGTTAGATGAGCTGTGTCTTTCTCCCAAAGCTTTATGTATCTTTTTATTATTTGTATTTATGACCAGGCATGTGCCACACTCCAGGTTGTGAATTAAATTGATTTGAAGGAGCTATTTTTTGGACAAATTCGGTAGAGTTTGAAGATTGCTTATGTGATGAGACTTCGCTCTTTAAATATTTGCTTTAAAAAAATCCTAACTCATCCAGATTGGGAGCTAAACTGTTAAAATCTCTATCTTTTTTGAGACAGCCTTCTTTTGTCACCTAGGGCGAGAGTGCAGTGGGGTGATCTCAGCTCACCGCAACCTCTGCCTCCTAGGCTCAAGTAATCCTCCCACCTCAGCCTCTGGAGTAGCTGGGACTCCAGGCACACACCATCACTCCTGGCTAATTTTTAAATGTTTTATAGAGACGAGGTTTCTCCATGTTGCCCAGGCTAGTCTAGCCTCCTGTGCTCAAGCGATCTACCAGCCTATATCTCCCAAAGTGCTGCGATGACAGGTGTGAACTACCACACCCAGCCCTAAAATACCTTCTGAAGTGATGTTTTTTTTTTTTTTGCCTCTGTGAATTTGTGAAGCCGTTGTTAGGTGCTTTTCCCCTCTGAAAAACTGGCTTTATAATTGTACAGCAGTTTTTTCATTCAACGAATATTTACTGAGTGCCTGCTCTATGTCTGTATTCGGGGTATAGGGAATATAGCAGTGAACAAGCTATGAATATAGCAGCTAAAAAAAAAAAACTTAGAATTTAAAAAATATCTTAGTTTCCTAAATAAGAAGTTGGTAAAATAATGTACACTTTAGTGTAAAAAATAGCGTTTTACTTTAGTGATTATGTTTGTATGTGTGTGTTTTTATTTTTATTTTTATTTTTTGAGACTTTTGAGATGGAGTCTCCCTGTGTCACCCATGCTGGAATGCAATGGAGCTGTCTCGGCTCACTGCAAACTCTGCCTCCTGGGTTCAAGCTATTCTCCTGCCTCAGCCTCCCGAGTAGCTGGGATTACAGGTGTCCACCACTCTCGGCTAATATGTGTGTGTTTTTAAGAGATACAGTCTTGTTCTGTCACACAGGCTGGAGTGTAGTGGTGCAATCCTAGCTCACAGCAGCCTTGGATTCCTGGGCTCAAGTGATCCTCCCCCTTGGTCTCCTGAGTGGCACAGGCAGAAGTCACCACACCTGGCTGATTTTTGTATTTTTTGTAGAGATGGGATCTCATTATGTTGCACTGTCTGGTCCCAAACTCCTGGGTTTAAGGGATCCTCCCACTTTGACCTCCTGGAGTGCTGGGATTATAGGCATGAGCCACTGAGCCTGGCCTGTGTTTATGTTAAAAAATTTAAAACGGCGGGCATGGTGTCGAGCACCTATAATCCCAGCTGCTTGGGAGGCTGAGGCAGGAGAATAGCTTGAACCTGGGAGGTGGAGGTTGCAGAGAGCCAAGATGGTGTCACTGCACTCCAGCGTAGGCCACAGAGCGTGATTCCATCTCTAAATAAATAAATAGATAAATAGATAGATAGATAGATAAAATAAAAAACACATTACATCACATTCTAACAAATTCAGTGTTAGGTAGTTTAAGGTAGAAATCGGTGGTTTCTCCTCTTTGCTTCTAGTCTCATTCCCCTAGAAATAAAGTGTCTGGTGTATCTTAGAATTTTTTCCCTGTGCTGTGAACACATACTTTTTTTTTCTTTTAAAAAAATAAATGGCAAGATTTTACTATAGCTGTCATCTTACAATTTATGGACATCTTTCAGTGTTGATATGGAGAGGTCTGCCTCCTCTAACTACTGGAGACAGGCTCTTCCATGGTAGGATGTGCCATAATTTGTTTACCCAGGTATCTGCTGATGGCCGAGACATCCTTGGACATGCTTATTTATGCCCACTACTAAGGTTTCTGTAAAACCTTAACTATAAGTGGTACTTCCAGCCCTTTAAAGTTTTTATAGATATTGCACAATTGTTATTGAAGAGGTTTATAAAAATTTATTCTCAGTACTAAGTAATTTACCTTGAAAGAATGACGTTTTGCCATTTAAACATGTAAGCTTTACTGTGGGCCTGTACTGTGTTGGTGATGTTCCTGCCCTTAGGGATTTTCAGTCTGTACAGAAGCTGCTCAGAGCTAGGCCAGGGTTCCCCGATGTCAGCTGGAGCCTTGTATCCGGGGACTTGAGGGAGGGAGAGGTCAGTTCGGCTTGGTGTCGTGACTGTGCTGAGGTGGGGGTGGGGGTGCTTAGGAAATGCTGACTTTAAAATCTGGTTAGGTTTTTGCTAGGATTGTGAATTTTGGAAAGAGGAAATACAGGACAAAATCTTATAAGCCACTTTGAAACTCAGATACACCAAAAATAAAAGGGGCGGGGTGGGGAAGATCACTTCTAAATCAGTTTATGAAGAAGTAGGAGATGATAGTATAAGAAAATATAGATGAACCCAAATGGTCACAATACAAAAGTATGAATGTATTAGACTTTAGTTTTTAGTTTTTTGTTTATGAGACAAAATCTCCATGTGTCACCCATGCTGTAGTTCAGTTGTGTGATCTCAGCTCACTGCAGCCTCCACCTCCTTGGTTCAAGCTCCTCTCCTGCCTCTGCCTCCCAAGTAGCTGGGACTACAGGCTCGTGTCACCATGTCTTGCTAATTTTTTGTATTTTTAGTAGAGACGGGGCTTCACCATGTTGGCCAGGCTGGTCTTGAACTCCTGATCTCAAATAATCTCCTTGGGAGATTATTCTTTTCCATCCCAATAGCTTACTTAATATCCTCTGTCCTTAAGCTTGAGGCTAGGTAGTGTCCATCTCTACTGTTGTATCCTAATACAGAATTCAGTACATGTCTGTTCAATAAATAATGAGTGATATAATCTTCATAGGAGGAGAAAAATCAGAAAAGCAGTGATCTTGAGGCATGTAGCAGCTCAGAGAGTTAGGTGGAGGGTCATGCTGCAGGCTGGAATTTTGGGATTGTGCAAAGTGATTGCAGTGAGAGTGGTGGAGAGACCAGCTGACTACCCTTTAAACAGGGAAGTCAGGAGAATTTTAAGGAAGGAAGTAACATGATTAGCTTTGCATTTAAAAAGGTGACTATCTTATTTCAGGCTACTTTAACAAAATACAATCAACTGGGTAGTTTATCAACCACAGAAATTTATTTCTCACAGTTCTGGAGGCTGGGAAGTCCAAGATCAAGGTGCTAGGGGATTCAGTGTCTAGTGATGGCCCATTTCCGGGTTTACAGGTGATCCCTGCTTGTTGTGTAGAAGTGGCAAAGATCTCATGGGGACCTATTTTATAAGGGTACTAATCCCATTTATGAGGGCTCTGCCTATGACCTAATCACTTCCCAAAAGGCCTTATGATCTAGTACTATCACACTGGAGTTAGAATTTCAACATGTGAAATTGGGGGAGACAATCAGACCATAGCAATGATCCTGGAGCACTCATCATTTAAGAGACACTTACAAATGATCAGAAAGGAGAAGATGAAGGCTAGAACTAAGAACTGAATCAGGGCAGATATTTCATGTGGGTACCCGCTGAGTTTTTGGTGATGGGTGTAGCTATTTGATTTTGGAGTCTAGGGTAGATTGAAGTCTGGCTTAGAAATATAGCTCTAAGGGGACATTCAGCGTAAAAGTTAAAAAAAAAAAAAAAAACCCACAGAGAACGAGGAAGGACCAAGGCTAAAACTTTAAAACTTCAATGAGCAAAGAAGACCCACCACAGAAGCCAGAGGGATAAAGAAACCCCGGAGTGTGAGGCTGTAAGAGAGGGGGCAGAAGATGCTTTATAAGAAAGAAAGTGCCAGATGCTCTTGAGTGGTCTTACAAGTTGAGGATAGAGAACAGTCCCTTCTAAGAACTGGGAGTAATAGGTCTTGGATGCCACTTTAGGCTGGTGTTTTCAATTTTAAGATACATTGTTGATACAAACAACAAAACTAGAATTACTACTTAGGTCATAATACAAAAGTATGAATGTATTAGACTTCAGTTTTTTGTTTTTGTTTCTTGAGACAAAATCTCCTTATGTCACCCAGGCTGGAGTGCAGTGGTGCGATCTTGGCTCACTGCAGCCTCTGCCTCCTGGGTTCAAGCTATTCTCCTGCCTCCACCTCCCAAGTAGCTGGGACCACAGGATGTCTGGCTAATTTTTTGCATTTTTAGTAGAGATGAGGTTTCACCATGCTGACCACGCTGGCCTTGAACTCTTGACCTTAAGTAATCCACTTGCCTCAGCCTCCCAAACTGCTGGGATTACAGGCGTGAACCACCACATCCAGGCTTAGACTTCAGTTTTTATAGCTGTAAAAATCAAAGCATTGAATTAGATTGAAGTCCATTTTAAATACTTGACTGACTGCATGTGTTATGCATAGACAAATATGTCTTCTTGGGATCTGGACTCTCTGATTCACTTGATAAACACTTAGAAATGTGTCATGCTCTTCAGTATACAAGGCAGCTTCTTATATACAGGATCATAATGTGATATTTCATTGTGATCATTATTGTTTTAAAGCTTTTATGGATTATATTATAAAAACTGAACAATTTAATAAACCATCATTTACCCATTACTTAACCTTTAATATTTTGCAGTTCTTTCATTCACTATCCCCAGTCCCTGTCTTTAAAAAAAAAAAAATCTATTATCAAGCAAATTCAAGATATAATTTTATCTGTAAATATTTTACTATGTGTATCTGACAGGTAAAGACTTTTAAAAAGCATAACCAAAATGTAAATGGTACCACAAAATTAGCAATACCTTAATAGCATCCAGTTTCTGGTTGTTTTTTGTCGTTTTTAAAATAAGCACAATGTAAACCCTGCCTTGGAATTAACAGTGATTTGTGTGCATTTTATTGTAGTGCCATTATGTGTGTGTATGTTTGTGTGTGTGTGTGTGTGTGTGTGTGTGTGTGTGTGTATTTTCTCTTTTAAAAAATTTTATTTTACTTCAAGCTCCGGGATACATGTGCAGAGCATGCAGCTTTGTTACACAGGTAAACGTGTGCCATGGTGGTTTGCTGCACTGCTATTTTGTATTTTTGAGAACAAGGCTGAGACGCTGAGTGAAGGAGCTTGGCTACCTGAGAGTGGCTCTTCTGTTTCAGAATAGCCTCTTCTTTTTCTTGACACAGGATTTCATTCTGTTGCCCAGGCTGGAGTTCAGTGGTACAATCAAAGTTCACTGCAGCCTTGACCTCCCCAGGCTCAGGCGATTCCCCCACCTCAGCCTCCCAAGTAGCTAGGACTGCAGGTACATGCCATCATGCCCAGCAAATTTTGTATTTTTTGTAGAGACAGAGTTTTACCATGTCACCCAGGCTGGTCTTGAACTTCTACGTTCAAATGATCCACCCACTTTGGCCTCTCAAAGTGCTGGGATTGTGGGCATGATACTATCACGCCCGGTCACATTTAATAGTAAGGGCATTTTCCTCCCCAGAAACCCTGAGCAAATCAGTCTCCCTTCAATTTCTTTCTCATTATCCCTAGCTGATTTCTCAACAAAGAATTCCAGAGGAATTTGCCAACACAGAATTCCAGAGGAATTCCAGTGCCAATTTGCTGAGGCCAGAGTTATCTTAACCAACCATCATGGCAAGGAGGGTTGGTTAACCAGATAGAGTTAAAATAGGAGGCATCTCTGGAGCTGGAAATGGGTTAGTCCATTCCTGCCACCAAACCCCTCAGGCATCAAAGTGGGAGAAAGGCAGCAGGATGTCAGGAAGACCGCAATTCCACACCACGTCCTTCGGCCATCCATTACCAGCATATACGATGAACGAGGCCTTTGTATAACAAGGACATAGCTGGCACAGTGCCTCATTCGTGGTAGGCTCATAGCAGAAGCCCACATTAAATATTTGTGGAATGATTAAATCAAGCATGTATAAAATATGTTCCTTACCCTTAAGGGTAAGAAATGCAGTTTGAAAACATTCTTCTTGAACATTAACAAACTTAGAATGGTACATTCATTTAAGAATCAAAATAGGCACAAGAGGATTGAATTTTGGAAATGTGGTGCTTAGAAATTTGGGGGCACAAGTAAGTTTGTTTTCATTGAGCTAGAAATATATTTTAACTTTTTTTTTAGAGGTTATTTTCAAATTTATGTATTCTTTTTAAAACTTTTTTGTAGAGGTGGGGGTCTTGCAATGCTGCCCAGGCAGGTCTTGAGCTCCCGGTCTCAAGCGATCCTACCGCTTCGGCTTCCCAAAATGCTGGCATTACGGGCTTGAACCACTGTGCCTGTCTTAAAAACTTGAAAATAAACCAAATAAGCTATTTTGTTCTTCATCCTGTTCCACTAGAAGTGTACAGCAAATGACTGGTTGTAAAATCACTTGGATTGGTCTTCTCTCCTTAAAATAAAACTAGCTGCCCCGTCTCATATTTTGTATTTTTAGGATTTTTTTAAAAACTAATTTTGTTTTATATTTGTGTAAAGCATATTGATAATTTTAAATCAAATACAGTGCATGAAGTGTATCTACTGAAATTTAGCATCTTTTTTTCTCCTCACTTTGTTACTTTCTGATACTTTCTGTTATTCACAGAAAGTAACACTTTCTGTTACTCACTTTGTTCTTCTCATTGATTACTACTGGAAAAAAAAAAAAAAAAAAAAAAAAGGGAAGGGGGTATGAGGCTGTTCCCAGCACTACACTGATCAAAGGGAATTATTTTTTCTTCTGTATGTAGAAGCTCTCACTACTAGCAGATTTATGGGATCAAAAGATGCATGTAAAAATAATCAGTAGTGTTACCTATGTAAAAAAAAAATCTTATGGCTTATCCTTCCATTAAAAAAAAATAAACAAATACTAGTATATTTGTGCCCCCACTCCTTTTCTTAGATAAACAGTAGTATACTACAACATTTGATTTCAACTGGCTTTTTTTACTTAATGATATATCCTGGAGATCACTGCACAGGGACGTATATGAAGATGTATCATTCTTTTCTGTATAGGTGTAGCCCAGAGATATTGTGAGTTTGGTTTCAGGCCACTGCAGTAAAGTGATTAATTATCTCAATAAAGCAAGTCACACTGATATTTTGGTTCCACAGTACATGTAAATGTTTACACTATATACTATAGTTTATTAAGTGTGCAGTAGCATTATGTCTAAAAAAAGTACATACCTTAATTAGAAGTACTTTATTGCTAAAAACTCTAATGATCATCTGAGCCTTCGGTGATTTGGAATCTTTTTGTTTGCCTTAACGCTGATGGCTGCTGATGGATCAGGGTAGTGGTTGCTAAAGGTTGGGTGACTGTGCCGATTTCTTTTCTTTTTTTTTTCTTTTTCCCTGAGCCAGGCTGTAGCCTCTCTTTCTGTTGCCCAGGCTGGAGTGCAGTGGTACGATTTCCCCTCACCACAATCTCCGCCTCCTGAGTTCAAGTGATTCTCCTGCTTCAGCCTCCTGAGTAGCTGGGTCTACAGGTGCATGCCACCATGCCCAGCTAATTTTTGTATTTTTAGTAGAGACAGAGTTTCACTATGTCGGCCAGGCTGGTCTCAAACTCCTGACCTAGTGATCTGACCTCCTCGGCTTCCCAAAGTGGTGGGATTACAGGCATGAGCCACCGCTCCTGGCTGATGGTGCCAATTTCTTAAGACAATTAAGTATGCCTTATCAATTGACTCGATCATTAAAGATTTCTCTGTAGCATGTGATGCTGTTTGATAGTATTTTACCCTCAGAAAATTTGGGCATGGTGGCTCTAATATATAATCCTAGCACTTTGGGAGGCCAAGGCAGGAGTATTGCTTAGTTTGAGACCAGCCTGGGCAACATAGCAAGACTCAATCTGTATTAAAAAATAATTGGAATCAGTCCTCTCAAATGCTGCTGCTTCTTTATCAGCTAAATCTGTGTAATGTCCTATATCCTTTGTTGTCATTTCAACAGTGTTCACAGAATCTTCATTAGGAGTAGATTCCATCTCAATAAACCACTTTCTTTGCCCTTCCATAAGAAGCAACTTCTTATCCATTAAAATTTTATCATGAGTCCAGTGTTGGGTTATTAATTTACCTAATTTCAGTATTGTTTGTCTCAGAGAATAGTGAGGCCTGAGGAGAGGGAGAGAGGCAGGTAATTGCTGGTTTGTGGAACAGCCCAAATACACAACATTTGTCGATTAAATTTGCCATCTTTTATTCATTATTTACTTATTTTAGGCTGGTTAGCCATTTTTATGGTTATTTCTTTATTATATACTAAACAAGGAGTGGATTATTCATGAGTTTTCTCCAGGAAAGGGATGGGCAATTCCCGGAGTTAAGGGTTCCTCCCTTTTTAGACAATATAGGGTAACTTCCAGATGTTTACACGGCATTTGTGAACTGTCCAGGTGCTTGTGGGAATGTCTTTTAGCGTGCTAATACATTATAATTAGTGGCTGGGCCCATGGCCCACGCCTGTAATCCTAGCACTTTGGGAGGCCAAGGTGAGCTGATCACCTGAGGTTGGGAGTTCGAGACCAGCCTGACCAACATGGAGAAACCCCATCTCTACTAAAAATACAAAAAGTTAGCCGGATGTTGTGGTTCATGCCTATAATCCCAGCTACTTAGGAGGCTGAGGTAGGAGAATGGCTTGAACCAGGGAGGCAGAGGTTGCAGTGAGCCAAGATAGAGCCATTGCACTCCAGCCTGGACAACAAGAGTGAAACAAAAAACAAAACAATGTCATAATTAGCATATAATGAGCAGTGAAGACGACCAGATGTCACTCTCGTCACTGTCTTGGTTTAGGTGGGTTTTGGCCGTCTTTACCGCAGCCTGTTTTATTAGCAAGGTCTTGTGTGGACTTCCTATCTTATTCTGTGACTTAGAATGCCTTACTTACTAGTAATGTAGCCAGGTAGATCTCGGCTTTATTTTACCCAACTTCTATCAGGATAGAGGCACTCTTGTTCAAACGCCTCTGACATTTCCGCACTCCCTTTTTTTAGAGATGGTTTCACTCTTGTTGCCCAGGCTGGAGTGCAGTGGCGTGATCTTGGCTTACTGCAACCTCCGCCTCCTGGGCGGAGGTTCAAGCGAACCTCCTGGGTTCAAGCGATTCCCCTACCTCAGCCTCCCAAGTAGCTCGGATTAACCACCACCACACCCGGCTAATTTTTGTATTTTTAGTAGAGATGGAGTTTCTCCATGTTGGTCAGGCTGGTCTTGAACTCCCGACCTCAGGTGATCCACACACCTTGGCCTCCCAAAGTGCTGGGATTACCAGCATAAGCCACTGCACCCAGCCCACCCTCCCTTTTATAAGAGAACCCTTAATCCTAAGGGTTGTAGAGAGACAGAGATTCATCTTCTGTAACTTTTTCATGCTGAATAGGAGCCATGATATTCCTGCCTAACTATTAAGGGTCTCTTATATTTGGGGTAGGGAGGAGCTCAGTTAGAAAGCATCGTTATGGCAAGGGCCATTAATAACTCTGACTTCTGAACAAAAAGTGATATCTGAAAGATTAATAAATGTTCAGTTTAAGAAAACATTTAGTAAGCTTATCCTGCATTCCTGTACAAAGAGTACAACAGTAAATATATTTCACAACAGTAAA
This sequence comes from Sapajus apella, assembly GCF_009761245.1. Taxonomy (NCBI): domain Eukaryota; kingdom Metazoa; phylum Chordata; class Mammalia; order Primates; family Cebidae; genus Sapajus; species Sapajus apella. Next base: position 17,661,636 of record NW_022436941.1, on the reverse strand, counting down.
GCAAAATAAATAAAATTATCCCAAGTAAACTAAATAAGAAGGCTTTCCATGAACTGGGCAATTGTTGGAATCAAGCTGATATGGGGTTGCTGTATGTGCCATATGTTGCAGTAGGTGTCCAGAATTAGAATACTGATTAAGATTTTTACATTACCCATTCCTCTTGTTTCTTTTCCAGTGATCACTGGTTGATTCACAGGAATAAGCAGAGTCAGTCTAAATTGCAGAAAAAACAACTGATGAGACTAGAGGCTAATACAGGTGTACTGTTTAGGGAAAAACGTAATGTTTTTTTCCCAAATTATGGTGAGACCAATTTGCTTTATTATACTTGGCCTGATTATTTGTATGTAAAGTGCAGCAGGAATAATTATCTTTTACATAGCCATTTTAAATAGACTTTGATGGAACATTGTTCTATAAGGAATCTCAGATAAGACCTTTTTTTAAAGCTGAGCCCAGCCATGGGTTTGTACTCTTGAATACCTATGAGTTGTGTAATTCCTTTCCTCTTGATGTCCCAAGATAAGCTGAGGCTCCTGGGCCTATCAGAAAGTGATATTCTTTACTTACCACAGATCAGGAGCCCTGTGTACACAAGGTATGAGACCAGTTTTCTCAAAGGGCTTTTATTGGCTCTATAAGTCAGGTTGGATTCCTTGAAGAAAAGCATACCATTTCAGTCAAAGCCTTGGTAAAACAACCACTTTGTCTAATTGTGTCCTGTTTCAAATGAAAACAGATTCTTATTGCACTGAAGAAAATAACTATATTGCCATAAGTTAAGAATGCTCACAAATGGTTTCCAGATTCTGGAAAAATCAGGTAGAAAGAAACAATGTGCTCCAAATTTTTTTCATAGGAATACCTGTTGCTTATTTATTTATTTTTTGACACAGAGTTGTGCTCTGTCACCCAAGCTGGAATGCAGTAGCCATCTTGCCTCACTGCAACCCCTGCCTCCCAGGTTCAAACGATTCTTGTGCCTCAGCCTCCTGAGTAGCTGGGATTACAGGTGCCCACCACTATGCCCAGCTATTTTTGTATTTTTAGTCGAGATGGGATTTCACTATGTTGACCAGTCTGGTTTTGAACTCCTGACCTTAGGTGGTCTGCCCACCTTGGCCCCCCAAAGTGCTGGGAATACAGCCATGGGCCACTGTGCCTGGTCTGTTACTTAATTGTTAAAAGCTGTAAATAGCTCAAAAGAAAAGTTTCCTTAACTCCAAAGTCTTCTGTTCAGTGCTGTGGTCTACTTCCTTTGGGTCAGGGGTATCCTCAGTATCTTTCCTTCATGGTCATCACAAAGATGTTACCAGAAAGGGATCCATCTCTAGATTCCAAGAGAGGGTTCTTGGATCTCACACAGAAAGAATAAGAAGCAAATCCATAAAGTGAAAAATTTATTAAGAAAGTAAAGTAATAAAGAATGGCTACTCCAAAGGCACAACAGCCTAAATGCATTATTTTTTGACTTTTTGATAATAGCCATTCTGACTGGTGTGAGTGATACGTCATTGTGGTTTTGATTTGTATTTCTCTAATGATCAGTGATGTTGAGCCTCGTCTCATATGCTTGTTGGCTGCTTGTTTGCCTTCTTTTGAAAAGTGTTTGTACATGTCCTTTGCCCACTTTTTAATGGGGTTTTTTTTGTTTGTACATTTGTTTAAGCTCCTTATGGATTCTGGATGTCAGACCTTTGTCAGATGTATAGTTTGCAAATATTTTCTCCCATTCTGTAGGTTGTCTGTTTACTCTGATAGTTTCTTTTGCTGTGCAGAAACTCTTTAGTTGAATAAGGTCCTATTTGTCAATTTTTGTTTTAGTTGAAATTGCTTTTGACATCTTTGTCATGAAATCTTTGCCAGGGCCTATGTCCAGAATGGTATTTCTTAGGTTACCATTAGGGTTTTTATAATTTTAGATTTTACATTTAAATCTTTAATCCATATTGAGTTTATTTTTGTACATGGTTTAAGGAAGGGGTTCAGTTTCAGTCTTCTTCATATGGCTAGCATTTATCCTCGCATGATTTATTTATTTTTTAACTTCACAGATACATATGCTTGTTTGTTGTATAGGTAAACTCATGTCACAGAGGTTTGGTGTACAGATTATCTTATTACCCAGGTACTAAACCTAGTACCTGATAGTTATTTTTTCTAATCCTCTCCCTCCTCTCATCTTCCACCCTCCAGCAGGCCCCAGTGTCTGTTGTTCCCCTCTATGTGTCCATGTGTTCTCATCATTTGGCTCCCACTTACAAGTAAGAACATGTCGTATTTGCTTTTCTTTTCCTGCATTAGTTTGCTAAAGATAATGGCCTCTAACTCCATTCATGTTCTTGCAAAGGACATTCTCTCATTCTTTTTTATGGCTGCATAGCATTCCATGGTTTATATGTACCGCTTTTTTATTATTCAGCCCACCTTTGATTGGTATTTAGGTTGATTCCATGTCTTTGCTGTTGTGGATAGTCAGCACCATTTATTGAGTTTGCCTTCTTTTTATGGGTGTGGCTTGTGGTACTCCAAAACAATTATAATAGTAACTTCTTTTTTTTTTTTTTTTTGCAGCGAGATCTAAGTGTAAATAGTAACTTCTAAGATGACAGATCACCATAACAGATACAATCATAATGGAAAAATTTGAAATACTTAGAGTATTACAAAAATTTGACACAGAGACACAAAGTGAGCACATGCTATTGGAAACATGCCACTGATAGGCTTGCTCAATGCAGGATCGTGACAGAACTTCAATTTGTGATAAATGCAATATCTGCAAAGCACATTAAAGCAAAGTACAGTCAAATGAGGTAAAGCCGGTAGCTGAATTGTTCTGCGTTGTCTTCAATCAATAGCCTGTGCATATGTCTTTTTGTAGTTTTGTAAGTGAATATTTAGAATAAGTTTCTAGCAGTGGTTTCTGGATCGAAATTAAATGCATATTTAATATTAGCTGATATTGTCAAATTCCCATCCATAGGGACTTTGCTATTATGCATTACTGTAGCAGTTTATGAGTGTATATCCTTCCTCATAAGCTTGCCAACTGAGTGTTCTCAGGCCCTTGGATTTGTGCCAATCTGATAGGTGAACAATAGTATTGCAGTGTAATTCTTAATGTCATTCATAATTTTGTGAATCATGAATGAAGTTGAACATCTTTTTATATGGTTAAGAGTCATTTTAATTTCTTTCTGTGAATAAGACAGTTTATAAAATTGTTATTTTATAACTCTCACTATTTCAGTAGCTGGAACTATAGGTGCCGACCACTACGCCTGGCTAATTATTGTATTTTTGGTATAGATAGGGTTTTACCATGTTGTCCCCAGCTGGTCTTGAACTCTTGAACTTAATTGATCCACCCATCTTGGCCACCCAAAGTGCTAGGATTACAGGTGTGAGCTACAAGGCCCAAGCTGACCTTGTCTGTTTTAATGCCATTGATTTCTAGGTATCATGCCTGGATATTGTAATCATTGGCACTTGAATACATGAATGAATGAGACCTGCTTATCTTAGTCTCACCTTAAGAGATTTAGTGAAAGAAAAAAGTTAATGGCTTATGCCTCCAGTCTCAGGCACTCAAGAGGCCAAGGCAGACCTGAGCCCAGGAGTTGGAGACCAGACCGCACAATATATGGAAACCCTGTTTCCCCACCAACAAAAATTGGCTGTGTGCAGTAGCTCATGAAAGTGATCCCAGGACTTTGGAAGTCCAAGGTGGGAGGATCCCTTGAGCCCAGGAATTTGAGGAGTAGCCTGGGCAACATAGAACTTGTCTCCACAAATAATTTAAATAATTAGCTGGGCATCGTGGTATGTACCTATGGTCCCTACTTGAGTGGCTGAGGTGGTAGGATCGCTTGACCCCAGGAGATTAAGGCTACAGTGAGCCATGATCACACTACTGCACTCTAACCTAGGTGGCAGAGCAAGACCCTGTCCCAAATAATTGTCGATGAAAAGAGTAGAACTCTGTAAAATATTTGGAGAGATTTATTCTAAACCAAATATGGTGACCATGGCCTGTGGCACAGCCCTTGGGAGGTCCAGAGGACAATGCCCAAGGCAGTTGGGGCACATCTTGGTTTTATACATTTTGGAGAGGCATGAGACATCAGTCAGATCAGTCAGATACATATAAAAAATACATTGGTTTGTTCAGAAAGGTGGAACAACTCAAAGCTGGGAGCTTCCAGGCTATAGGTGAATTTAAACATTTTCTGGTTGACAATTGGTTGAGTTTGTCTAAAGACCTGGGATAGATAAAATTAAATGTTTGGGGTTAGATAAAGATTGTGGAGACCAAAGTTCTTTTCTAGTCTAGTAGTGGCTGCCCTTAGAGACAACAGGTGACAAATCTTTCCTATGCAGATCTTAGTTAATCTCTTTAGGATTAGGAGGGTCTGGCAGAAAAAGATCTACCTATGTTAATAGAGATTCTTTGCAGACGCAACATTTTCCCCACTAAGAGCCACTTTGCAGGGCCATTTCAACATATAGCAAAGAAACATGTTTCAGGGTAAAATATTTTGATTTTCTTCTTTGTTTGCTAATGTTATGCCAGAGTCAGGTTGGAAAGTAAATTATGATATATAGGGTTAAATAAAACCCATCTGAGGGCATGACTCCCCAGACCGCTTAGATAGGAATTTGGGCAAAATAAAAAAATCAGAGTTTGGTTGTCATAATTAACATAAGACATAGACTTACCCCTGATGTGCTTTACGTGTGTAAGTTCCCCAAAGTTCCTGGCTCGTGGTCCGAGCTCACAGGCTGTGTTTGTTGTCTTTGGGCCATTCTAAACATTGAAAGAAGAGTTACTCTGTCTTTTTTTTCCATCTGTAGAACCACATTGAGCTCTGTAGGAGATGAAGGGGCATTAACAGTGAGAGGTGCATATTACTTTTCTAACAATTTTTAAAGAGTGGAAGAAAAAAATTTTAAAAGCTGAGTTATCTAATTATCTGTCACAGTAGGAAAATGTCATCTCATAGTAACTGAGAATTAACTTTAGATCCACTCAGGTGGGGTGTTTTTTACCACTTCCCTTATGTTTCCAACCTAATAAATAAATGCAAGAGGAAGAAACTGAGGCCTGGTGTGGTGGCTCTCGCCTATAATCCCAGCACCTTGGGAGGCCAAGGTGGGTAGATCATTGAGTTCAGGAGTTTGAGACCAGCTTGGCCAACATGGTAAAACCCTGTCTCTACTAAAGATAGAAAAAACTATCCAGGCATGGTGGTGTGTCTCTGTAATCCCAGCTACTTGGGAGGCTGAGACACGAGAATTGCTTGAACCTGGGAGGCGGAGTTGGCAGTGAGCTGAGATGCTGCCACTGTACTTCAGCCTGGGTGACAGAGTGAGAGTTTGTCTCCCACCTTCCCTTCCAAAAAGAAACTTGACCTAGTCCTGTGAAGCATTATAACTCAGCACTATAACTGAGTCTTCGAAAGACCATTCCATGATTCAGCCAAGCCAGCTGCTTCCGAGTGATGGGGAATATGGTAAGCAGTGAATTCCGTGAGTACGGGACCATTGCCTCACTTTATTTGCTATTTCATTTGATTCGGGAACACTCTCAGAGGATTTTTTTTTTTTTTTTTTTTTAACATTCCTAAAAACTTTAGAAGGAGCAGAAAACTTTCCACAAAGCTAAAAGCCCTCACAGACCCATGTAATTTGCTGGCTAAATTCTGATTATTAGATTGGGCATATTTGAAACACCCAATGTGGTGTCCCTTTTCGGTTGCTTTTTTTTTTTTTCTATTTTGAGGGGGAACAAGTTGAGTTTTTCTAAAGACCCCCATCTTTGCCTGTTGATTTAAAGACATATCATATTTGAAATATGCTATTCCCCTCTTCTTGTTGATTTTATAATTCTCATTCTAAGGAAGAGCCAATATGTGAAGTGAGTCTCACCAGCTGCCTTTTCTTAGTTCTCTGAATTTAGAAATCTGGGGATTGTTTTAAAAACTGTAAGCTTCTCTCTTTTCTACACCCTCACCCTTTTCTTCATTTCTCTTGCTACTGGAATAGCAATTCATCTGGTTATTGAGGTTACATAGGCAGGTAGAGCAGAAATTCATTTCTGTGGTTACTTATTCTGTGCCTCCCATTCCCAGGGGTTGCACTAGTATTGCAGGGCAGGGGCCACTGAAATGAAAGCTTGTCCTGTAAGGGTGAGTGGAAGTTTGCCAGTTTGAGAAAGGGAGGGAAATAATTTTAGGCTCAAGGAAATGTACGGGGAAGGGTAAGAAGTGTGGATTGTTGCTAATTTCCTAATGCACCATAATGGGGTTGGAGCTTGAAGAGTTAGGTTGAGTGGTTGCAGTGGGAGTGAAGCTCTCCAGCTAAAAGTATGATCTGGAAGCAGCCACGAGTAGGGAATGGTTTTTTGTTTGTTTTTGTCAAGAGTAGAGAAACATCAGGGGCACAAGTGACAAAAGAATAAAAAGAAAGAGAAAAAAGGAAGACAAGATAGTCAACTTCCCTAGTAATTACAGAAACCCAAACAAAGTAAAACAAGTTTTTGTTTTTTTAAATTCAATAGGCAAAATGGAAGAGATTGATAAAAACCAGTCCTTTTGAAAATGGAGGTGAAAGGAGACAGGTTCTTTAACACACTATTGGTGAGACTGAAAGTTGGAAGCTCTATTTTGGAGGTCAATTTGGCAGTATTTATTAGATAAGATATTTAATTTATTAGATAAGACATTTATATACCCTTTGAGACAGCTTTTCAAATTTTTAGTCTATATCCATAAATTCATAAAGATATAAAGTTGTTCATTGTAGCCTCCCAAAGTACTGGAAACACAGGTGTGAGCCACCATGCCCTGCCATAGCTGGTATTTATAAATACTTCTACCCATTCCATAGTCCCTTTGCCTTTAGCAAGCACCTCAGCTGGTTGTGTTTCTTCACCTGGTAGGTCACTCAAACCTTCATTCCTCAGGGCTATTAGGAGTGCTGACTGAATTGGTTTGCTGCAGTTTTTTCATTGACTTTAATTACAGGGTACAGTAATATTAATATCATGCTCGAAGAGATCTCCTATATTCGACAGGAGACCCTTACCTCTATTGTGGAGTAGTGGTAGTCCAGTTTCCCTTTGGTAAGCAGGATCAATCACCCCAGCCAGTACATGGCAGAGCAGTACATGGCACAGCAACTCCCATCTTTGCCTGTTGATTTAAAGACATGAGGAGTATAAAGTGGCTAGGCAACAGCCTTAGCTTTTATTTCATTGGTATCATTGTTGTGTCTCCTGGTGGAAGCATTCTTCACTATGGAACTATGACCTCTAGGCCAGCAGGGCATAAAGTCCTGCGGACTGGAAGCAAACATTTTGCTAGGGGGTCACTAGGGGTAATGGTGAGTGATGCTACTCCCATTTCCACCCCTTGATTCCTGGACCTATCAATCCTGGCTATTGGAGAAACAGCACTATATGTTATATGTTGATTCAGAGCATATATGACCTTGGGAAGAAACTTGACCCAACCCTGTGAAGTATTGCAACTTAGCTAGCACTGTAACTGAGTCTTCAAAAGACCATTCCATCATTCTACCAAGCTAGCTGTTTCAGGATGATGGGGAATATGGTAAGCCCAGTGAATTCCATGAGCATGGGACCATTGCCTCACCTCATTTGTTATGAAGTCAGTTCCGTGACAGCAGATACAGTATCCTGTAAGTCCACCACCGATGGTAGTTTTGGCAGAAGCATTGTGTGCGGGAAAGGCAAATCTATATCCAGAGTGTCTGTTCCAGTAAGGACAAAACTCTGCCCCTTTCATGTTGGAAGCAATCCAATGTAATCAACCTGCTGTCAGGTGTCTGGCTGATCATCCCAGGGAATGGTGCCATATCAGGGCGTCAGTGTTGATCTGCTGCTGGCAGATTGGGTGCTCCGCAGTGACTGTAGCCAGGTTGGCTTTGGTGAGTGGAAGTCCATATTGCTGAGTCCTTGTATAACCTCTATTCCTGCCACCATGGCTGCTTTATGACCCCATTGCCCGATGACAATGGTGACTGGGGAAAGAGGCTGACTTGTATGCACAGAAGCAGTCATTTTATTCAAATCCTCGTGATTATTAAAATCTTCCTTTGCTGAGATCACCCTTTGATGGGCATTCACATGAGACAAATATCTTCACAGGTTTTTGTCTGTTTAGAGAGGTCTTCCATGTACGTCTTCTTGGAAGACTGGGTCTTCCAAGTCATATTCCTTTCAAGTCCCTGACCATTCAGACCATTGGCCACAGCCCCTGAATTGTTGTATAATCACATGTCTGGCCATTTCTCCTTCCAAGGAAAGTTCACAATCAAATGTACTGCCTGAAGTTCTGCCCACAGAGAGGATTTCTCTTCACCATTTTCCTTCAAAGATATCCCAGAGAGGGACAGTGTTACTACAGTTGTCCACTTCCAGGTGGTACCTGCTTATAATGTAGAACCAGCTGTAAGCCAGGCACTAGTCTTCCCTTCCTCCATCAAAATGATCATTGGGAACTCCCCATGGGGCCATAGGTACAGGCTGGAGAGAGAAGGCCATGTGGCTGGATTAGGGCCACCTCTTTCTGTAACTTGCTTGCCCCTTCAGGGCCTGCTTGGGTTTGTCTCCTATATACCACTTTCCATTTGATAATGGAGTGCTGATGGTCATGCCTAACTTTATAGCTTGATGGATCAGATAACACACTGTTCATGATGGCCAGGTCAGGTCACTTGGTACCTTGGTGGCCCATGGTTAAGTATTCAGTCTCTACTAAAACCCAGTAGCAGGGTAAGAGCTGTTTCTCAAAAGCAGAATAATTATCCGCAGAGGTTGGCAGGGCTTTGCTCCAAAATTCAAGAACCTGCATTGCAGTTCACCTCTAGCAACCCGCCAGAGACCCCAGACAGCATCTGTATCTGCCACTGGTACTTCAGGCACCACTGGATCTGCTGGTTCATATGGCCCAAGTAGCAGAGCAGTTTGTATGGCAACTCGGACCTATTGCAGAGCCTGTCCGTATTCTGGAACCCACTCAAAACTAGAAGCTTTTCAAGTCACTTGATGAATAGACAGGAATAACACGTCCAAATGAGAAATATGTTGCCTCCGAGATTCAAAGAGGTCCACTCACATTATGAATGATAATATTCTTTACTCAGCCTACAGAATTAAATATATGACTCTCATCCAAAAACACTCTCACAGAAACACCTAGAATAATGTTTGACTGAATATCTCGGCACCCAGTGGCTCAGTCAAGTAGACACGTAAAATTAATCATTGTACCACCTTCCAAAAGTGAAATGTACTCTTCCTTCATAAACTTTTTTTTTTTTTATTTTTAGTGTTTTTCTCCATTTTGTTCAGATAAATATAAAATGAGAACCATTTTTACATTTTATTATCTGATATTTATTTGCAGCTGGAGGGTTTTTCTTCAGATGCATACCTGTGGAAAGTGGGCAACCAAATTTTTAAAATGTGAATATAGTGCAGGATAAGTTTATTAAAAAGTTCTGTTTTCCTTGTTTATTATTGGTGAACAATTAGATCTCATTGTCAGTAAAAATTGATGACTGCAGCTTCCAAACTATTGAGCCTGAGCTAATAAATGCAACAGTTGTTCATAATTTGGTGGTAAATGACCTTTAAATGTAGCTGTTTATGGAGGCTGTCCTTGGGGAACAATTTAACTTCCAAATGACACCCATGAGTACTTGTTATCATTTAAATATGCTTCCTTTTGTCAATAACAGAATAACAAATACTGGTTAGATTTCTGATGTTGATTCAGATACCAGGAAACCTGCTGAATAAATTAGTGTACATTTGATTTATATTGACCAAAATTTTTTACATTGCTGTGTTACAGGTCAAGGTGACATGCATTTAAATGTGGTGTAGAGCAGAGGTCGTGCTTGACTGACAGAAATGCTTATGTTGCTTTTAATTAACTTTTAAATATTATCCTGACATTTCTTCTTAAATACCAATGATTATGAACAGGATTGAAATTAACTTGGGACATTAGTGGAGAGCTTACTTAAAATGTCAGTAATCTTGATTTTTCCCATAAAAATTATTGGAATGTATTATTGCTACATTTTATCTCATAATTTGTATGGAAATCAAATCTGCTTTTTCCGTCATAGACTCTAAATTCATTGTCTATGTTTTTTCCATTGATAGTTTTGCAGAAATAATCTGAGATAGCATTGAAAAAAGCAAAGTAATGGACAAAATCTTACCTAGTTCAGAACTACTTTATGAGGCAAATGCATTTCTTAGTTCTATGAGCTTTTTTTTACTGATGTTGTTATTTGTGTGTGGTTGGGGGATTGTTTGCAGGGTGACGCCATGGATTAACTTTGTCAGCCATTCATTAGTAGTCCAAAATAGTATAATTTTAGGGAAGCTTTAATCAACACCTGATTTGCCCTTTGAGAGGATATCTTCACCCTGAATGCTGCTTCATTTGCATTTAATTATTGTTGGGTAAAAAGCATTTTGCTTGTAGTAATGGAATATTTTTCATTTAGGCCTTGTGAGAATTTTCATATAATTCAGAACTTTAGAACGGTGATTTACAAAGCTTTTTAGTCTTTATCAACCATAAAGATCTTTGTTGTTATTTAAAATATGTGCCTTGGAAATGTAGGATAACCTTTTGAGCTCTGCATGCGAAGGAGCTGCACGTAATCAAAAAGCAACACAAAGCTCCGCTGCTTCAAAACTTTCTATGATGTGAGAAACCCCGTCTCTACTAAAAATACAGAATTAGCCAGGCATGGTGGTGTGTGCCTGTAATCCCAGCTACTCAGGAGGCTGAGGCAGGAGAATCACTTAAACCCCGGGAGGCGGAGGTTGCGGCGAGCCGAGATCGTGCCATTGCACCATAGCCTAGGCAATAAGACCGAAACTCCGTCTCAGAAAACAAACAAACAAACAAACAAAAAACCTAAACACAGATTTCTATGATGAATTTCTACAGATGTAAACAGAGCTGCCCTGCAGAACAAAAAGGACCTCAACCCTGCCCACATGTAATGAATAGCAGTGGGCCTGGGATGTCAGCTTAGTTTCAGCCAGTGACACTTGGTTTCAGTGTTGTTCCTTAGCCTGCAGCTTTGTACCTAAATTTAATGAATCCAGAACAGCATTAATCCCATATTGTACCTAACGGCAAAAGTAGTGACAGTGTTAAAAAATGCTAATAAGTGAGAAACGGAAGTGGAGATAATAAAATGGAAAGTGGTGGAAGAATGACAAATGCATTTGCATGTGAAATGAATCATCCAATTGTAGGAATGATTATTAAGGACAGAGGGGAGACTCATGCAGCATTTCTCATACGCCGGCATGCACATGTGTAGGGAGCTGGGGGAAGTGCCTGGCACATGGAAAAACTTTGGGTGTTAGTACCACTTCAGGGGCCTGACCCTAAGGGAGAGGGCAGGGAGTTTGAGAAAAAGGCTGTTGATGTGGTGGTGCTGCTGGTGGATGGCACATTGGAACACCAAAGGAGGATTTGGGTTTCTGGTGCACGTTGCTAGCTGCTAAAGCCATGGAGCTACGCCTTGCTGCACACTGGCATCACCCGGAGAACTTTACAAACTGCTGATGCCTCCGGCCCACCCTCAGAGAATCTGATAGTTCTGGGGTATGAATTGAGCATCAAAATTTTCTAAAGGTCCCTGGGTGAATCTTATGAACAGTGGAAGGTGAGAACTACTGCCCTGAAGATGTCCCAGGATGCTCATGGAGATTGTTAAGGCAGATTACTTGCCCCAGCACATATTATTAGTAAGTTAGTTCAGTAATTCTTGGGGAACACTTAAAAACACACATTAACAAGCTTTGTCCCCAGAGATTCTCATGCCATAGGGGCTCAGGCTCTGGTACTGTTTAAAAACTCTCCAGATGATTTTAATTTGTAGCTAAGCCTGCAAACTGTGGGGTAGTTAGCTTCCCTTTTTGGAAAAGATGCCCTGTAGAGTGTATATTCAGCATAAAGGAGAAACATCAGCTTTGTCTTAAAGCTTTAAAGGCTGGTTCACATTCTGATTCTGCAAAAGTGCATCTAGGACTGGCTTATAAACAAATGAACTTAAGAAAAGCTTATCTGACCTCAACTTGCTTGCTTGAGGAAGTTCTAAGGAGTGTCATTATTAAGCTCTGGAGCCAGACAGACTTGATTCCACATTCTGACATTGTGACTAGTCAGGGAAACTTGTACAAGTCATTTAACTTCTCTGAGTCTCACTCCCTAAAATAATTATTCCCTTTTCTCATAAGAATCACCTGTAAGTACCAGGCACAAAGACCTCACAACAAGGAGCTATTGTTATTTCTGATACTTCTAATTAAAATTTTTGCCAGTTGGAGCTAATACATCATATATATTTTACCTTCTTTTCATCAGTATGAGAATTTTTTTTTCTCTCACTTTAGAATTATTGCAAATTTAATTCACTGCTTTAAGTTTTTATAAAAGCAGTATCAAAAGATCCCTGCAGTGGTTTTAAATTAGCGAATAACGTCTGTAGTGTCCCAGCCACATTGTATGTAAGAGAAAATGAAGAATGGTGATTCTGTGGTTAAACCAATTATTAACAGCTATTTATTGATCACAGAATACTTAGGTGAAATTCCAGCTACCTTTCTGTGCTGTAGGCTCTAGTGGTATTCTCAAGGAAAACCTTATATTGTTTTCCTACTTTCTCCATTTATAAAAAGTTCTTTTTAGAACTAAGAGGCCAAAGAACCAATCCTGAATTTGTAAGTATGGTCATCCCTCAATATCCATGGTGGATTGGTTCCAAGACTCCACATGGATACAAAAATCCGTGAATGCTCAAGTCCCTGATATAAAATGGCATAGTATTTTCATATAAACTATGCACATTCTCCTGTGTACTTTAAATCAACTCTAGACTACTTAAATACCTAATACAATGTAAATGCTATGTAAAGAGTTGTTATATATTTGGGGAATAGTGAACAAAAATGTCTATGCATTCAGAATTCTTTTCCCCTTACGTTTTCTAGTCATGGTTGGTTGAATCTGTGGCTGCAGAATCCACAGATATTGAGGGCCGACTGTATCACTGTATACAGCTCTAGCCTGGCAGTGGAATGGGGCCAGCTCCCACCCAGACCCATTTATGTGTGCTTTGCTCTGAGCAAAAGTAGAACTTTAGACACCTGTCAATGTTTGTTCAGGTTCAGATGAAGCCAGTTTTAATGAACATCATTTTAACCCAAAGGTTAGGTTTTTGTTTTTTGGTTTTTGAGTGAGGGTTTTGTTCTGTCACCCTGGCTGCGGTGCATTGGTATGATCACAGCTCACTGCAGCCTTGACCTTCTAGGCTTAATAGATCCGCCCGCCTCAGCCTCATGAGTAGCTGAGACTACAGGCACCACGCCACTATGCCTGGCTAATTTTTTTCATTTTAATTTTTGTAGAGACGGAGTTTTGCCTTGTTGACCTGCCTGGTCTCAAACTCCTGGGCTTGAGTGATCTACTCGCCTGAGCCTCCCAAAGTGCTGGGATTATAGGCATGAGACCACACCCAGTCCAGAGTTTTGTTTTTGAAGTTGTTTTTCCAGTCACGGTTTGCTCCTTCTGTGAGTTCTGGGTCTAGAAAAGTTCTGGGAAGCTGATCTTTCTGTGGCCTAGAGAATTCTAAATGCATGGATGGAGAGGCAGGCAGTCTATATAATTGGAAGTTTAGGTCAAAGTTTATGTGATTTGCTATCAGCGTGTTTGCATGCTGGGTGCTTGGTAGGGCCTGAAGAGAGGGCTGGCAGGGACAGTCAGGCAGAAGTGCCAGGCAGGAGCTGTAAGAGGTGGCAGTAGATGAGGGCTGGTTGAAGGCACAGAGTTATGAAGTATGAGGCACAATTTTGTCAGCTCCAATATTTACTTAGATTCATTTATTTAACCAATGGTTCTTCACGGCCTGAATTTTACCAGGCACTGTACTTGGCCCTGGAGATGCCATCACTTTCAGTAGGGATTCTTTTTTTTTTTTTTTTTTTTGAGATGGAGTCTCTCTCTCTCTTGTCACTTAGGCTGGAGTGCAGTGGCACGATCGCAGCTCACTGCAACCTCCATCTCCTGTGTCCAAATGATCCTTATGCCTCAGCCTCCCAAGTACTGGGATTACAGGCACCTTCCACCATGCCCAGCTAATTTTTTGTATTTTTAATAGAGACAGAGTTTCACCATATTGGCCAAGCTGGTCTTGAACTCCTGACCTCAGGTGATCCACCCACCCTGGCCTTCCAAAGTGCTGGGATTATAGGCATGAGCCACTGCACCGACCAGGATTCTTTTTATATGTGAACACAGCGTACAGGGGAGCTGTAGTTAAATCAGCCCATCCTGTATTGTTCCATGGAAATATGAACATATAAATACAATTATGTTAGCAAGATTAAATATGAACAAATTGTTAACCTCAATTTCCTTACCTTCAAAAAGGGTTGCCAACATAGTGAAAACCCATAAAAAATACAAAAATTAGCCAGCCGTGGTGGCACACGCCTGTAGTCCCAGCTACTCAGGAGGCTGAGGCAGGAGAATAGCTTGAACCTGGGAGGCAGAGGTTGTGGTGAGCTGAGATCGTGTCACTGCACTCCAACCTAGGCAACAGAGTGAGAGCCCTCTCAAAAAAAAAAAAGGATTAAGATTAGTATGCAACCCTATAGAGTCATGGAAGATTAAATGAAATAATGCATGTGAAATGCCTGCCTCAGATTACATTTAGCTAAGTGAGGATCAGCTGATGTTATTGGACCTGTCTGCCTTCACAACCTTGGGTTGATCCCTTCCCAGAAGGGAAGGGCTTGTACAGTACAGTCAAGAAAGCTGTGTGAAAGACAGGAAAGCAGCTGGGTGAGATATCCTGGCAGAGCGGACTCTAAGCATACTTCCTTGTTGACTATCATTGGCAAACCAAGGTGGGAGCATTAAATAGGTGAGATTGTTCAAGTAGGGAGGAACATTGATATGTATCCCTTGGGTGCTGACCGGTATGTAGCGTATTTTTCTTGTTCTGCTACTGGGCCACACAGCATTAGGGCCAGCTCTTAGGAATCAGAAAGAAGCTAGGGTTATGTTTATTCTGCAACTTGACCTTTTTGGGAGGAGGTTCTTCCGCTTTTTGGGAGAAAGGAAGTAGCACTGTGGTTGAAGAGTGAATGATGGAGTTGAGAAAACCTGCACAGGCCCCTGGCCCTGCCACGTGCTAACCACGTGTTGAATGGTAACCAGTTGCATAAATGCTGAGTCTTGACTTCCTTCAGTGGAGATAACAGTAACTGCTTCATGACCAATAGGAATTGTTTTACTCAATTGAAATAATAGGTGCCAAGCCCTTAATACATAATTGGTTCTCTAGTAGCTAGTGTTGGTATTTGTTTCTAAAAATCAAAATCTTTATATTGAATTTCTACAAAGAGGTGCCTGAGTTAGGCTTGTATGATCTGAATACAGTTAAAACCAGGAGCGCCTCTCCTGTTCTTATATAACTAAAGCAAAACAAAAACAACAAAGGTAATGCTTTCAAGTAAACATTTGATAGAAATTTCAGTATGGCAAAGGGATTTTGGGTTTATAGAGTTGAATTAGAATTTGACCTGAGTTATTTTATCCATGAACTGTTTAGAATTGTTTCTTAATAGTATCCAGTAGGGACACTCTATTAAAACTGATTAATGATATAGTTTCAACAAATGGAAAATATGATGCCATAAGATAGATTACCCAGAATTCTGCAGAGCTCAAATATTAAGATTCCATGTTTCTGGAGAAAATGTATGTGTCTGTGGATAGCCCATGCAAATATACACTTTTAAAGAAACCTTCCTTTAATATTTTGCTATGATTTGCTTGGGGCTTATGCAGTCTACGAGTACAGCAGAACAGAAGTAAGCCAGACCTGGTTTCTCACCTTCACATGCCTCCACATGCTTCAGTGTCCTCCTTTGTACGGGGAAGTGCTATCACCAGATATTGTCAGGAGAAACATATAAGGGAGACAATAAATGCCAAGTACCTAGCACAGTGCAAGGCATGTATCAGGTTAGGTTACTTTGTAGCAACCTAATACTAACAAATAATTGTTATCATCCTGGGTCTGAAAAGCAGAAGGAGAATGGTAGTCTCTTTATTGCAAGCAGGACATGAGGAACACTTTTTTTTTTTAAGACAGAGTCTTAAAAATCTTGGCTCACTGCAACCTCTGCATCCTGGGTTCAAGCAATTCTCCTGCCTCAGCCTCCCAAGTGGCCTTATTAGCCCTGCGTGGTGGCAGGTACCTGTGAACCCAGCTACCATAGCTACAGTAGCCTGGCTAATTTTTGAATTTTTAGTAGAGACGGGGTTTCACCATGTTGGCCAGGCTAGTCTCAAACTCCTGACCTCGAGTGATCCACCTGCTTCGACCTCCGAAAGTGCTGGGATTACAGGCATGAGCCACCACGCTTGGCCCCATTGCTTTTCTTCAAGTGATTTTCTTAGATGAATATGGCTAGGCAGTAGGTTTTTGAGCTGGCCACAGTACTGGCATTTTGAAAGTGTATATATTTTATAATTTTTTAGATTTGAAAGGTTTTTTTTAATTATTATTTTTTATTTTTTATTCTTCAATATTTCCAGCTGAGATTTGGAAGGTTTTTTAAAAGCAGCCTTTGCTTTATGTCAGAGATGCATTCATATTCGTTGTCCATTAATAATGTCAGTGTATAAAAATGAAAAATATTAGTTTTTGAAGGTCCCTTAACATATTTTGAACTGACTAATTGCTTAACACTGGTAATGTTGTAAGATAGTTAATTTCAAGGAAGTTTCATTAAAAAATAGCTAGAGATTATTTAAAAATCAATGCCATTTAAACCTCTTGTGATCTTCTCCTCCTCAACATAAAGTCTCAACATTGAAGCATTTGCTTCAACGCTTTGAAGCAAAGCATTTATCTTTATGTTATCAAGTAGTGGAATAAATCAATATAACCCAGTAAACGAAGTATTTGAGTGTCTGCTTTGTTCCTACTACAGACCACTGACAACTATAAAGTATGATTCTAGACCTCAAGGAGTTTTTAGTTTAGCTCTGCCCAAAATCACATAATACCTATGAATCAATAATGAGTGCTCTATGGTAATAGCTTGTTCTGAATGGAGATTTTGAAAATGAGATCAAGGAGGAATGGAGTGCAGTACCCAGAAGACTTTCTGCAAGGGATGGTACTTAAGCTGTATTTTGTAGGTAGGATTTAAATAAATGTGTGGAAAGGATAGGGCTTTGTCAAGGAACCTACCCTCAGTAAAGTTAGAAAGATATAAATGAACATTATATCATGGGGGTTAGAAAGGGAGCAGGGTCCTGTGTGCAGGAGGTCAGTGGTGGGTAGAGAGTGGAGGTGTTCTGGATACATGGGGCAGAGCCATGTTGGGGAGGTCCCTGAGGAGGACCACCTTTGTTCCTTGTGCTCCTGGAGGGTGGGCATCTGCCATTGTTGAAGCTGACAAAGTCAACCTTTAGACTTTTGATGGGCATTGGGAAGAGGAGGGGCACATTCTGGTGGGGAAAATATGAGTTGCTTTCAGGTGAGGGGTGGAGATGAGAGAGGGCCCTGTCACTGGCACTACTCAAGGAGTGCCTGTGGGACTGCCAAGGATATTTCTCCGAGATCTGCCAAGGGTATTTCTCCAAGATTAGGTGGGGGTGAGACCAGAGACTCTGAGTCCTGAGAAGTCTCTTTGTGAAGAAATAAACAAGGCTGCACAGAATGTTAATGAACAGCAAAGTAATATGAAAATGAGGAAACCATGCTGATTAAACTTACCTTGGTATGTAGAATGTTTCTAAAGAGGGTTGATGGAAATCAGGTATGGGACTGTGGCTTTAGTCCAGGATGAAGGTCTGGACTGGGACTGTGCAGGGGATGGACATGAGAGATTGTGAAAAGAATATCTGAACTTTAGAAACTGTAGTTGGTAGCTGAAAGAAAAAGATAAAATTTAGTATCCTTTGTCTCATCTCTGCCTAACTCTCCACTCAACACTCCTGAACTGCCTCACTCGTTCCCCAGCTCCGGGAGAACCAGGGATGTCCACGCTCTGAGTCTCATGATCTTCTGCCTACAGGAAGCCTATCCCACCCCTGACCCAAAGTTGGTTAACTTGCATTTTTGCTTTTCAAGCTAGTTCTAGTTTCACTTCCCCCTGGTAGCCCGGGGTGAGAGTTTTGATTCTGCCCGAGTTTGCTTCTTACTCCATTAATGGTATCTTCAAGCCAATGGGCCAACGAATGGTGATTCCCCACTGGACTCCTCTCTTGGTGTCCTGCTCCTATGGACAGGAGCCCTCAGGCTATGCTCTGAAAGATGGCTGCTACCCATGCTGGATGTCTACTCTGTTCAGATGATGCTTCAGACTCAACCTGAATCTTGCTTTTCCTGTACAGGAAAGGTATTGTGGGAGCAAGGATTTGGGGAATCCACACAAGGGAATGATGGCTGACCTGGGAGGGTCCATTACAGCTGCAACAAGCCGCATCTGCCTTGAGTGAAATTATTCCTAGATAATGAGAGAACCTCCTTTTGGGGACCCCGGGTGGGAGAATGGAGTGGGAAGGTTGGTGCCACTTCCTTGTTTTGTTCGCAGAACTTGGTAAGTAAGATTCTTTCCTGCCTTCCAAGTATCTGGTTGGTGCTCAGCTCAATTCAGGCCTGCTGTGTGGTTTTGGAGACCCAACGGCAGTTCTACAGAGGTTAGAGAGGTCAGGAGAACGAGGTGAAGAAGGGGCCAGTGGGAGATGGAAGTTAGATTACAGTGGATTAAGGAAGCTAGGAGAGAGTGAGGACCCTGCCAGATGCTTTGACTATTAAAAGAGGGAGAGAAGTCATAAAAGCACGAAGGAAAAGCAGGGTCAGGTCAAGGCTTTTTCTAAATCAGACCAAAGACAGTAAGTACTTCAAGGTCAGAGAATGGAGTTAGTGGCATAAAAACCTGAGAGTTTTGAAGGGAGAAGAGTTTACGTGGAGGTGGGAATGAAGCTTCCCAGGAGGTGCACTGCTGTTCTTGGAGAAACCTATAACCCTGTCAGGGTTACAGATTTGTGTTAATGATTCAGCCATACAAAGTTTGGCATTAAGGAATGAGTTTAGAGCAGCATTGTTCAATAGAAATATAATGCTAGCCATGTGTGGTGGCTCACGCCTGGAATCCCAAATCTTTGGGAGGCCAAGGTGGGAGGATTGCTTGAGGCCAGGAGTTTGAGACCAGCCTGGGCAGCATAAGCAAGACCCCATCTCTACAAAATAGAAATAAAAAATTAGCTGAGTGTGGTGGTGCACAGCCATAGTTCCAGCTACTCAGGAGGCTGATGAAGGAAGATCGCCTGAGCCCAGGAGTTTGAGGCTGCGGTGAGCTATGATCAAGACAGAGCAAGATTCTGCCTCAAAAATAAATAAATAAATAAATAATTAAAATTGAAAAAAGAAATATGCAAACCACAAATATGAGCTACAGGGAGATTTTAAAATTTTTAGTAGCCATATTAAAGTGAAGTGAATTATAATAATATATTTGATTTAATGCAATAAATCCAAAATAGTGTTCTAATGTGTAATCTATATAAACATTATTAATGAGACAACTTGTTATTTTTGTAGTAACTCTTTGAAATTGGTGTCACTATGCTTACAGAGTATCTCCATTTGGACCAGCCATGTTTTAAATGCTTGACAGCAGCATATGGTGAGTGCCATACTATGTTGGTCAAGGCAGATTTAGAGAATAGGAAGGGGTCCAACTTCCAGCAAAACATGTAGTGAGGCAAGAATAAAGGTATCCTGTTTCAGGATCTGAACTTTCAAACTTTAGCCCCTGTTGAGAATACAATCTCAGTATTCTTGGTGTACACTGTCAACATGAGTTCTCTGCAGGCTCTTGGTTTCAGTTCAGGTGAGGAATATTGTTCTTGTGGTTGCCCTGTCCTTAAGTAAATGGAAGTGTGGAATTGAGAAGCAGTATTGAAGGAGGCTGAGCCAAACTCTTCAGACTTAGTTTCTCTCTCTGCCATTTCAAGCTGTGAGACATTGAATAAGTTACTTAACTGCTCTGTGCCTCAGTTTCCTTATCTCTAAAATGAGGATAGTAATAAATTTAATCAATTAATGTATGTATGTGTTTAATAGAGACAGGGGCTTACTATGTTGCCCAGGCTGGCCTTCAACTCCTGGGCTCAAGCGATCTTCCTGCCTTAGCCTCCCAAAGTGCTAAAATTACAGGCATGAGCCACCAAACCCAGCCAGTAATAACAAATTTTAATTAAATGACATTTTTATACCTATGTTATAGGGTTGTTGCAAAAACTAGATGTAGATGACTTAGAACAATAGTTCACCCACAGTTAAGGCTTAACAAATAAGTTAAATTTTAAAAGAAAATATTTAGGCTACTTTATTTGAGTCAGTGTTAATTACCATTGTAGACTTTTTCAAAAAAAATGTCTAAGGACCAGGACTTGTTTATGGAATGTTGAAGTCTGAGTTGCAGCAAAAAACTGCCTCCTCCAATTTTCTGTTTACTTTGGAGAAATAATACAACATAGGTAAAGTTTCACATTTACCAAATTAAAATATGTGAAGCAGTAATCAATATATTATCCTTAAAGGAGCTGCCTTAGAATGGGCAATGTACTCTTTAAAATCTTTTATAAATGGAGTAGCAAACTTGAATCTGAGATATTGGTGTTTCGGAGACGTGTAGTGACATGAGGCAGCTTTGTTCTAATTGCATCCCAAGTTTGAAAATTTTTCATTAAGAATATCTGAATGAAGAGGTGGTTAGAATGGGGCTGACGGTAAAGGAGAGGAGGCCAAGGAAGCAGAGACGTTGTAAAAGCTACTTCCCACATGCCCTTTATCTGTTAGTCAATGCCCTATTTTTCAAATGAGCTTTTACAATAACCAGATAGCTGGATCACATCACTAACGGAGGATGCACAAACCTGCCTGCCTTCTTATGTCCAGCTCAGCCCTTCTAACTGAGTGCAAAGTTGATTTTTGCCTATAAAAGTGGAAAATGGACCTGATAAAAATGTTTAGTCTTCGAGGCCTCGTTTTATTTATCGTATCAGAAAAGAACAATGCTTTGTGTTGTGGTCAAAATAGAAGCTGACCTTGCTTGTTCACTAAAGCTCAAATCCTAGAGATAAGGGGGGCAAAATAATAGAGTACAATGGAAAGAGTAGGGTGTAATTATTTGTAGCTTGTCAAGTGAAGCCCTTTCAAGCCCCAAGTGATTCAAATCTGGGAACTCTGCACAATTCTGTAAACTAACCACAACCAGCATCAGAGAAATCTCCCCTGGCCCGCAGACAGCATCGAAATTGCATCAGTTTGTCATGCACTGAGCATGCCAGCCTCACACAATATCATTTGGTTGCAAATGGGCCTGCCCCTAAAGCCCTGAAACACATTCTGTGGTATCTGACTCTTGGCCTGCGATTTGTCATGTCCCTGCTGCTATCAGTGTGCAGTAATTTTAATAGATTCTGATGGTTTCCTTGTAGAAACACAGGATGCATCTGGTTTGGACACAGGACACAGGAGAGACTCTTCTGGCCAAAGACAACAGGAATGTGTGCAAAAAAATTGGAGATTCACTTAATTTCATTAAAAATTTGTTTTAGGCTATACAGTTATATTTTCTGATTTTGTTTTTTAATTATAAAGAGACCAGATGATTAGAAGAAATCTGATTTTTTTAAAAGTATTGCACAGTTTAACATATAGAAATATATTGTTCATTTTATCTTTAAAATAGTTGCCTTTTTAGAGGTACATTACTGACAGTATACTTATTCCGCTTTTAGAAGTTACTAACTTCATATGGAGTTAGTCTAATATAATGGTTTATTTGGTCCCTTACTACTCAATATGTGGTGGTCTATGGATCAGCAGCATTGGTGAGAATGTGTTACAAACGCAGATTGTCAGGCCCATCCCAGACCTACAGAATTGGACCAGGGGATTCATGTGCACACCTAAGTTTGAGAAGCTCAGGATCTCAGGCTTAGAGCACAGGCTTTAGAGTCAGAGAACTCTGTGTTGATATTCTGTCTTTCTGACTTAGTGTGCTTGACTCTGGGCAGTTTGGTCAATTCTGCTAAGCTTCAGATTCCTCATCTACTGAGTGGGGATTATAATTACTTATATGGTTATTTTGAGGATTGAATAAAATTATATACACATAAAATTATATAATTAGGTGTACATATATTAAATAAAGCTATGTATATAAAATTATGAATACATATAAGTATCCCTATACTTCTATTTATATAGACCTGACATAGAAAAAGCATACAGTAGATTAAAGATGTCATATAGTGTCGGTTCCATGGACTTTGCCTTAAAAGCATTAACATTTGTCTAATTGTGAAATAATTCACTTGCTAATAATTTCCATGGCACAAGAATTGTGAATTTTGTTTGTTGGATTTTTTTTTTTTTTTTTTTTTTTTGAGACAGGGTCTCACTCTGTCACTCAGGCTGGATTGCATCGCTGTGACCAACTCCTGGGCTCAAATGATTCTCTCACTTCGGCCTCTGGAGCAGCCAGGACTATAGGTGCATGCCACCATGCCCAGCTAATTTTTTACTTTTTTATAGAGACAGAGTCTGACTATGTTGCCCAGGCTGGTCTCCGACTCCTTGCCTCAAGAGATTCTCCCACCCCAGCCCCCCAAAGTGCTGGTATTATAGGCATGAGCCATCTCACCACACCTAACTGTGAATTTTATAGGTGAACTTTAGCCGGCTGTAGCTGAATTTAGTGTTAGGATGCCTCTATTCCCTCCCACATATCTTGTTAGCCTTTTTTCCTATAGCATCTTTCTGCTGTGATTTAGAGTATATGGCAGAGCCATGGACGGTGCTGGCTACTTGGAGAGTTGTGTAAAATGCACCACCCCCCGAATTCTTGGAGATTGGACTTCGTCCCATCTTCGTGTCAGCCAGGTTCTGGATAGAGAGCCCTCTGGGCCTTCCGGCCTTGGCCCAGCACACAGCTCCTGCCCTCATCTGTTTGTCCTGTGTTCTGGACCCACTGTGAATGCTTGGGGCTCTCTGTGTCCCTGAAACATCCTGATTGTCATGGGTCATGGGTAGGGGCACAGTCATTTTTTCCTAGTATGGACCTATGGCAAAAAAAATACAGAGACAAAAATTAGGGCCAGATGTAAAATAACTATTTTTTTTCCTTGAAAAACGCTATTGTTTTCTTCCTTTCCTCTTTTTTTCCTTACAATTAATCTCTCAATCTATCTGTAAATGTAAATTTTTCAGTTTACTGGCTTTTAAAATTATGAACAATAACATAAAAATTTAGTTAATTAGGTCACTCAAGTATATGATTTATTTTCATATCCGAACTAGTTAAGGACCTGGGGTCGGGAGTGTATATAGGGAAAAATGGGAGTAGGTGAGGAATTGGGGAAAGCTGGGCAGGGAAACAGAATGGCTTGGGTGGAGGAGTGGGTGGGGCAGATCAAGGGAAAGAGCCACAGAGAAAGCAAAAGTGGTAACAGAACAAGGGACTGCAGCGAGCCAGAGGACGAATCAGTGTGGCTAGGGAGGCTTGTTCAGAATCACTTAACTAGCTCGTCAGTGGTTCAGAAGATAGGAGGTTAACTGTTCTTAACACAGGTTTTTAATCTTGAAATTACACGCAGAATCTTACATGTATGTGTATGTATGCTTCCACAGAAGTCTTCACATTTTCAGATCTGTGACTACAAGAAAGGTTGAGAATCACTCCTCTTCACTACTCCAGCTGGCACTTCTACCAAAGCCAAAACTGTCCCCTATGAGTTATATTTCTGCATATTTAAGAGCTTTCTTGTTTATACAATTATTAATATAATAGCCTTTTCTGTATTTGTTCGTCTATGATTTATTAAATCTCTTGAACGGAAATGAAATGAACAAATGGCATGTCTTCCTAGATAATATTACCATTACATTCTTTTCTTTTCAAATTTTAAACTTATGTCATTGGTTAGCTTTTGTCATAATTCTGTGAACTTCTATTAATGTTTGTACATTACATTAATGTTAATGTTACTGTCTTGGAACCAGTAGGCTTCAAAACTGCCAGAAATGTATTACTCAGGATTGCCACATCATTGTTTTTTTTTTTTTTTTTTTTTTGAGACAGTGTCTTGATCTGTTACCCAGGGTGGAGTGCAGTGGGCACAGTTACAGCTCACTGCGAGCTTGAGCTCCTGGGCTCAAGAGATCCTCCCACCTCATCCTCCGGAATAGCTGGGGCTGCAGCATGCATGCACTACCACACCTGGCTAATTTTTAAAAATATTTAGTGGACTTGGGCTCTCAATCTGTTACCCAGGCTGGTATTGAACTTGCGGGCTCAAGCAATCCTCTCACCTTGTTCTCTCAAAGTGTTAGGATTACAAGCATCAGCCAGTGCTCCTGGCCACATCATTGACTCTTACACTAGAACTTTGCTTGAGTGGATTGGTGAATATTTTCTGTGATAATTCCATTGGTTCTGTAGAAGAAACAGATTTAGTGTCAGCTTTAACAAACACCGTTTGATTTATTCAATTGAATATATAAATGTTCAGTTTTACTTACAAATTTAGAACTTGGAAGTATCAGATATGAAACACATTTTCTAACTTTTCCTTTGGTTCCTGTAGGAATCAGTTTGTCTGATTTGAATTCTGGATTTTTTCCCTCTACTTATTGTACTTATTGCTGTCTTGAATAATTACCCCCAATTGTTTCTTTTGTTTTCTTTTTGAGACGGAGTCTTGCTGTCGCCTAGGCTGAAATGCAGTGGTGCAATCTTGGCTCACTGCAACCTCTGCCTCCTGGGTTCAAGCGATTCTCCTGCCTGAGCCTCCAGAATAGCTGGGATTGCAGGCATGCCCCACCATGTCCAGCTAATTTTCATATTTTTAGCAGAGATGGGGTTTCACCATATTGGCCAGGCTGATCTTGAACTCCTGGTCTCAAGTGATCCACCTGCCTTGGCCTCCCAAAGGGCTGGGATTACAGGTATGAGCCAGCACACCCAGCCTGCTTTTTTATCTGACAGAATGTACATCAAAAAAAAAAAAAAGAATTTCTTTCAATAAAATCTGTCCTCTGTAATTACAGTTCCAACTGCAGTTGACTCACCTTAGACTTTAATAATAGAGAACAAGTAATAGAGACTGTAAGGCATGTCAGGTGGGGAGTAAGAGAAAGGTTCTGACAGAAGAACAGGGGTGTGGGGTGGAATAACGAGTGTCAACAAGTGGGGGTGCTGTGTGGTTGCCGAGTGGAGAGCATCTCAGCCTCTCTCTGTTGAGGGGCCTCTGTTCTAGCGGAAGGTAAGTAGTCTCTGAATGGAAAGGTCAATATTTATGCACAATTGCTCAGAAAAATGTGAAAAACAAAATGCATTTGTACAAACATTTCTACTTAGGACCATTGTACCAAATTGGCACATGTATTCTTAGAGAACTGTTGGCCCTTTCAGAAGCATGCTATTATGGAAAAGAACATGTTGAAATAATTGTTTATACCAATTTAGAAGTAAACAAGGAAATCGTTTTTTAAAAGCACCGTCGAAGGGCTGGGCTTGAATAGAGTTGGGGACACTCCCTGCATCTGTGGGAATGGAAAGAAGGAGGCTGGATGTGTAGGTTCTCAGTGTTGGGGGCTCCCCATTTTTCTTGGATGTTACTTCCTTCCTGCATGCCTCCCTGCCCCTCCTCCCCAAGCTCATTCTCTGTTCCTTCTAGAGTAGACACCTGTTGCCCACAGCCTAGCCAATGAGGTGGGGTAGGGGGCACACTATTCAATGCCTCAGGCACCTCCTGTGTTCCAGGCCCTTCTACCTCTGCGTTTGGAATCCCCTGCCGCCCCTCCCCACTTTTCTATCATCTTCTTTTTACATGCTCTGAGAATGGTGGCTTCCTCCTTCTCTCCCTTCTAATGCCTTGTTATCTGTGACAGTTTTTGGTGTACCAAAATTACCCTTTCTTATATCTCTAATGTCATTTCTAAGGAATTCGGGGTGGAAGGGCCTATAGCCTATTGTCAGTCTGCTACCTTAACTCTGGACCAAGCAGCTGCTCCTTTCCTTTGGGTCCTGACTTTCTCAGGTCGTTATTGAATTCTGGGAAGTTGTCAGCTCTTGGAACTACTTTTAGATGTATGTAGAGTCTTCTCAATCTAGCCTTCAAGCATTTTTATTACTCTTTCATATTTCTTATGCCCTTATCTCTCTCACTGTGTTCTGGGTAATTTTATAAGATTTCTCTTCCACTTCATCAGTTTTCTCTTCAGCTTTGTCTAATTTGTTTAACTGAACCAGAGTTCTTGATTTCAGTGATTGTAGTTTTTTTTTTTTTTTTTTTTTTGGATGGGGTTTTTCCCTTTTTTTCCAGGCTGGAGTGCGATGGCGCGGTCTCGGTTCACTGCAAACTGCGTGTCCTGGGTTCAAGCAATTCTCCTGCCTCAGCCTCTGGAGTATCTGGGATTACAGGCACATGGCACCATGCCTGCTAATTTTTATATTTTTAGTAAAGATGAGATTTCACCATGTTGGTCAGGCTGGTTCGAACTCCTGACCTCAGGTGACCCACCGGCCTCAGCTTCCCAAAGTGCTCGGATTACAGGCGTAAGCCACTGTGCCAGGCCTGTATTTTATATATATATAGGATTTTTATTTGGTTCTTTTTTATATCTCCCTATGTATGTTTCATTTGACTTGCTTTTGATTTATCCTATTCTAATGGATGTTATTACTTTCATTATCCTTTTAAGCAGATTAAGTGTTCTTCACAGTTTTCAGTTCTTTTATTTGCATTTTTTTCCTGATTATTTGTTGACCTTCTGTGGTTTTTAATTTTAATCTGCAGGCTTACTACAAAAATGTGAGTCTACCCTCCCTCCACTCTGTTTTGTTGCATCCTCCTAGTCCCTAGTTCAGGCCAGGTTCCTATCACTTAGGGAGGGACAGAGTATAGCACAGTTGTTAAGAGTGCAGGCTCTGAAACCTGACAGCCTGAGTTCAAGTCTTGGCGCTGTTGGTTACTTGTGTGTTATCTTGGCATATCATTTAACATTTCTGTGCCTCAATTCCTCATCTATCAAATGAGGATAATAGTATCTAACTTAAACTGTTGTTTTGATGATTTCAATAAGGTATTGCTCAGACGTAAATCTGGATCATAGTGAGCACTTTATAAATTTTGACAAATAAATTCAGAATATTGCAGATCCAGAATGAGCCAACAGGATTTTTACTCAATATCTGGTTTCTTGGCTCCATTAGCTACTTACTTCCTGCTGCCTCCGATGTGCATTTAAGGCCACAACTCTGGGTGGCCATAAGAATCCTCATATCAAGCAAGGGGTGATCCTGGCTCCCCTCACACTATTCCCTAGAAGCGGACTTTTGATTCCCATTACTCCATAGGAAATGAACTATCAGCCCCCCTGCCTGCTTCTGGTCTTGTAGTTCAGTAAGTTGTAGATGTCATGGGACAACTTTGTGTTTTTTGAGAAAGAATCTCACTCTGCTGCCCAGACTGGAGTACAGTGGTGCAATCATAGCTCACTGCAGCCTCCACCTCCAAGTTCAAGCAATTTTCCTGCCTTAGTCTCCCCAGTAGCTGGGATTACAGGGATACACCACTATGCCTGGCTAATTTTTGTATTTTTAGTAGAGATGAGGTTTCACCATATTGGCCAGGCTAGTCTCAAACTCCTGACCTCAATTGATTTGCCTGCCTCGGCCTCCTAAAGTGCTGGGATTACAGGCATTGAGCCACCGTGCCTGTCTGGAACAACCTTTAAATAACTATTTTGAAATCATTTTAAGTGTACCAAAAAGTTGCAAAAATAATACAAAGAATTCTCATTTCTGTATACCAACATTCCTCAGTTTTTAACATCTTTATTATTTCCCCAGTCCCCTCTCTGTTTTTTATAGACATCTATACCTATCTGTCTACACACAACTCATCTATCTATATGGATGTATACAGGCCGAGTATCCCTCATTTGAAAATCTGTAATCTGAAATTCTCCAAAATCCAAAACTTTTTGTGTACCAACATGAAGCTCAAAGGAAATGCTCATTGGAACATTTCAGATTTTCAGATTAGGGATAATCAACCAATACATAGGATGCAAATATTCCAAAATGGGAAAAGACCAAAACCCTTTTTGTCTCAAGCATCTCAGATAAGGGATACTCAATCCATATATATACGTGCATATGTGCACATATATGTGTGTGTGTGTGATTTCTTTTTTTGAACCACTTGAAAGTAAATTGCATTGCATATATATGCCTTTTCACCCTTTGTTTTTTCTTTATGCCTAAGGACAAGGAATCTTTTAGTGTAATCACAGTAAAATTGTCAAATCAGGAAGTTTAATATTGACACAATATTTTGTATTCTGTATTACAAACAAATTTATCAGTCATCTCAATAATGTCCTTTTTAGTGTTTTTTGTTTTTTGCTGGTACAAGATCCAAATAGTGCAATGTATTTACTTGCTATGTGTTTTTAGTCTCCTTAAATCTGGAACTGTCTCTCAGCTCTTATTTGTCCTCTGTGACATTGTCATTTTTGTAAAGAGACCAGTTGAGACAGGCCATAGACTGTCCTTCATTTTGACTTCATCTGATGGCTCCTTATAGGTAGATTTAGGTGATACTAGAGAACTCTATAAGGTCACTCTGTGACCTTCTTAGGGTATCACATTCAGAGGCATATGGTATCTGTTTGCCCCAAACTAGTGATGCTAATTTTGATCACTGGTTAGGTTTTGATGTTTTCTCTGTTGTCTATGATGGTGTTTTCCTTTTACAATTATTAACTAACACTTGGGAAGACACTTCGAGTTTATATAAGGATTCTGTTCCTCATCAAATGTTTCTGTCCTCGTTCAGCAGACATTAAATGTTTTTTGCCTAAGTTTTCGCTCTGTTGTTGGCAAAATGACTGTCTAACTCCATCATTCCTTCTCTATACGGAAAATATTTCCATTTAGAGGGGATTTTTTTTTTTTTTTTTTTGAGATGGAGTTTCACTCTTGTTGCCCAGGCTGGAGTGCAGTGGTGCAATCTCGGCAACCTCTGCCTTCTGGGTTCAAGTGATTCTCCAGCCTCAGCCTCCCGAGTAGCTGGGATTACAGGTATGTGCCACCATACCGGGCTAATTTGCGTTTTTAGTAGAGACAGGGTTTCTCCATGTTGGTCAGGCTGTTCTTGAACTTCTGACCTCAGGTGATCTGCCCACCTTGGCCTCCCAAAGTGATGGGATTATAGGCATGAGCCACCATGCCTGGGCGGATTTTTTTTTTTTTTTTGTCATAGAGTTTCACTCTGTTGCCCGGGCTGGAATGCAGTGGCATGATCTCGGCTCACTGCAACCTCTGCCTCCCAGGTTCAAACGATTCTCCCACTTCTGCCTCCCGAGTAGCTGGTATTACAGGTGTCTGTCCAGCTAATTTTTTGTATTTTTAGTAGAGACAGTGTTTCGTCCTGTTGGCCAGTCTAGTCTTGAACTCCTGACCTCAAGTGATCCACCTGCCTCAGTCTCCCAAAGTGCTGGGATTACAAGTGTGAGCCACCGCACCTGGTGTAGAGGGGACTTTTAAAGCATGAATTTATAGCTCTATCTTGACAGTTAAGTACCCAGAAATGTCCTTTCTGTAACTGATTATCTTTCAGGAAATGAGGTGTAGTTGAGCAGTGACTTTAACTATAATCTTTTTGTACCTTTACAGAAACAGGAATTGTTAATTAAAACTTTTATTCCTTCAAGATTTTTCTGCAAGGATTTTAAAGTAAAATTTAAATAGTATATAAGGGTATGAAGTGAAAACCAAAAGCTTCTTTTGTTTTCTGCCTTAACTCTCAGTGGGTAATAGTTTGGCATAGAGCCTTCCAGACAAAAATGGAATCATATGAAATTACTGTTCTAAATTGCTTTTTCAAATTGAAGACTTAACGTATCAGGTGTTTTTGACTTTATAAAACTTCACCTAGTTTTTTTTTTTTTTTTTTTTTTTTTTTTTTTTTTTCTACTTAAGTAGTTTATTTTTCTGGTTGAAATTGTTTAGGAGTGTTGACTTTAAAGTGCCTATTTATTCTAATATTAATCTATTCTTTTTAAAAAATACAGATTGGCAGGTAATCTTAAGAATTCTTTAAAGCTAAGTGTTAAATTAAGAAAGCAAGTTACCAAATGGTATGCACATTATGATACCATTTGTGGGAAAAATACCAAATCAATTTTAATTTTTATTGTCATATACACATGAAGTAATCATAGTTACCCAGGAAAAATCCTGTTTTATTGAGGTAAGATGGGGGAATTTTTACCTTGTTTTACTGAAATTTTTTCAGTGATGATGTATTCAATTTTTAAAATAAAATGAAGTTTTTTTAAAGTATAAGTTTTACATATTACCTTACGTAGTTTTTGATTATCTCTTTCCACACGTCCTGCTCTTTAAGCAGTAATGCATACTCCCAAAGAAGGCCTCTCACGTTTCTGGAGAAGTATCACTGGATCTTCCAGATTTATTAAAAATTACATTGACTTTGGTCTGATTTACTTATGTAGAGACTTACCTTATTCAAACCCTTGCTGTTATGTTCAGTTGTATTATTCTTGAATAGACTTTTTGGGCTGGCCAGGAAAATTAATGTTTCTGTGAATAAATGTGTTGTGAATGTTAGATGTTGACTTGTGAGCAAACGTGAAAATCAAATATGTGTGTAATTTGGAGACTGTTGGTTGACTAAAAGGATGCTTCTGTAATTGAAATAGGAATGGTAAGGGTAAGAATATGGGAGTGTAGGGTCAAAGGGATGAGTTCATAACATCATGAGGACCTTCAAAAATGGGGAGGTCCATGCAGCAGACTTATTTCTTTTGTTTTTTCCACCAATGATTAATTTTGAGAAATTAAAATTTAAACCTAAAGGAATATTGAAAGCATAGTACAAGGAACTCTTATGTTCATTCGGATTCACCAGTTAACCTTTTGCTCTGTTTGCTTTATGTTCTTTTTCTCTTCCTTAGTCTCTCTCTTTCTCTATATGTACACACACAATCATAATGTAATAGCTTATTCAGGC
Source organism: Sapajus apella (assembly GCF_009761245.1). Taxonomy (NCBI): domain Eukaryota; kingdom Metazoa; phylum Chordata; class Mammalia; order Primates; family Cebidae; genus Sapajus; species Sapajus apella. Next base: position 17,630,422 of record NW_022436941.1, on the reverse strand, counting down.
AAAGGTCATTACTCTAGTAATGAATAAGCTATTACATTGATTATTGCAAAATGGTGCATTTTCTAACTCTGTCATTTCCTTTAAACAAATTTATTTATGTATTTTATTTACTTTTTTTAATTGAGGCAGAGTCTCTCTGTGGAGTGCAGTGACGCGATCCTGGCTCACTGCAACCTCTGCCTCCCAAGTTCAAGCAATTCTTGTTTCTCAGCCTCCCAAGTAGCTGGGACTACAGGTGCCCACCACCATACCTGGCTAATTTTTGTATTTCTAGTAGAGACTGGGTTTCACCGTTTTGACCAGTCTGCCTTTGAGCTCCTGGCCTCAAGTGACCCATCCACCTTGGCCTCCCAAAGTGCTAGATTTACATGCATGAGCCACTGCGCCTGGCCCACTTCCTTTATTTATTTATTTTTATTTTTTTCTGAGACAGAGTCTTGCTCTGTCACCCAGGCTGGAATGCAGTGGCTTGATCTCGGCTCACCGCAACCTCCACCTCCCGGGTTCAAGCTGTTCTTCTGCCTCAGCTTCCCTAGTAGCTGGGATTACAGGCATGTGCCACCATACCCAGCTAATATTTGTATTTTTAGTAGAGATGGGATTTCACCATGTTGGCCAGGCTGGGTTTGAACTCCTGACCTCAAGTGATCTACCACCTCGGGTAGTTCTGGGATTACAGGCATGAACCACTGCGCTCGGCCCCATTTCCTTTAAATTTACTAGTTGGTATTCTTCTGTAAAGAGAAACTTCTCCCTTTCTTCCTTTTCCTCGTGTATCTTTATAGACCCATGGCTTTAAAAAAATTCAAAGTGTTTTCTACTACTGTCATTATCCTTTTAATGCCCCAATTGTTTTAAAGTTGTCACAAGGGCTCTCCTTCCAGTCAGCTCTTATGTCCTTTTGACATGACTCCATTTTTCTTTGATGACCATTTCTTTTTTTATTTTTTATTTTTTTATTGCATTTTAGGTTTTGGGGTACATGTGAAGAACATGCAAGATTGTTGCATAGGTACACACACGGCAGCGTGATTTGCTGCCTTCTTCCCCTTCACCTATATCTGGCATTTCTCCCCATGCTATCTCTCCCCAGCTCCCCACCCCCTACTGTCCCTCCCCTGTTTCCCCCCGACAGACCCCAGTGTGTGATGCTCCCCTCCCTGTGTCCATGTGTTCTCATTGTTCAACACCCGCTTATGACGCAGGTTCACCTTGTACTTTCACAGTTCTACATTGTCCTAGGACTCCTGCTTTCTTTTAGTGGGTAATGGTATGTAGAAACCAGGATCTGGGTGGCAGGTGTGCTATGGTTAATCATTGCTTTTAGACTCTTTCAGTAAATAGAACTAAGAAATATGTTTATTTTATGTTTCCTATAATACACACACATACATATATACACATAGTTGTATAAAGTATGAGCATATACACGTATTTTAAATTATGACATTTCATTTTTTATCTTTCGCTCATACATAATAATTCCAGTATTTCAACATCAAAACTGTTTTAACAATAAACTCACTAAATAGAATTTAAAATTTTTATGCAGTTCATTTTGTCTTAGAATATACTTCGTTAGGTTTGTACAGCCAGAGTTCTGCATTCATAAGTTACTTGAAGCCAGGTGCAGTGGCTCATGCTTGTAATCTCAGAACTTTGCGAGACCAAGGCGGGTGGATCACTTGAGGTCAGGAGTTTGAGACTAGCCTGCCCAGCATGTTGAAAGCTTGCCTCTGACAGGTGCATGTAATTGCAGCTACTCTGGAGGCTGAGGCAGGAGAATCGCTTGAACCCAGGAGGTAGAGGTTGCCGTGAGCCAAGATCATGCCATTGCACTCCAGCCTAGGCAACAGAGCAAGACTCCATCTCAAAAAAAAAAAGTTACTTGAATTATTTGCTCTGTATTGTTAGGTAATCAATTTAATAGGCATTTAGGCTCTTTTTTTCTGTTTAAATTTTTGAGGCTTTTCAAAACCTCTTTCTTTTGTTTAAATGTAAATTTATAAATAGAGAGAACATCTATTTGGTTTAAAACTATACAGAGATATTTTTGGAAAAGTCTTGATCCCCTTTCATTCTATACCCTTGCCTATAGGTAATTATTTTTATTAGGTTCTGGTTTATACTTCTTGTGTTTTTCTTTTGTGCACGCACAGACACGTACATATATGCTTATTTTATCCCTAATATATCTCCATCTCATTGTATATGTCCCATGTTTTTTCCTTTCATAAATAATATTATATGTAATCTTTTTTCCTCAATTTTTTTTCCAGTCAGTATATCCTAAAAAATACTCCATATGAGTTCATAAGAATCCTCCTCATTGGTTGGCACCATGGAACTTCCTTGTGTGACTGAACCATCATTTATCCAGTCAGTCTCCTTTGGATAGGTATTTGGGTTGTTTTTTAGCATTTTCTGTCATAAATAATGCTTTCTCTACCAATTTTTTGTTTTGTTTTGTTTTTAAGGTGGAGTTTTGCTCTTGTCCTCCGGGCTGGAGTGCAATGGCACAGTCTCGGCTCACTGCAACCTCTGCCTCCCGGGTTCAAGCCATTCTCCTGCGTCAGCCTCTGGAGTAGCTGGGATTAGAGGCACCTGCCATCATGCCCAGCTAATTTTTATATTTTCAGTAGAGATGGGGTTTTACCATGTTGGGCAGGCTGGTCTCGAACTCCTGACCTTGTGATCCACCTACCTCAGCCTCCCAAAGTGCTGGGATTACAGGTGGGAGCCACCACACTCCGGCCCTAATTTTTTAAGTGAACATTTGCTATAGAAAAGGCAGTGTCTTAGGACTGCTAGGTTGTCTAGTGAAGAATACGATACATTTTCTGCCCCTGAAGTGCTTACTGCGTCTGGTAAGGGATGGTTTTAGAAGGAAGAGGGCTAGGAAGAACAGTGGCCCAGTATCTAGTGGGTAAGTATTATCTGGATACTTCCAGTAATTCTGTGTTGACTATGCCTTCTCATAGAAGTGGGGTGAGACAAATATATGGGAAGTAACTATTAGGCTGTAGACTAGTTTCCAAGTAAAAATAAAAAGTAAACTTTTAAATTAAATACTTCTCGGTAAATAAATGTTGAATAAATTTATTGAGCTACAAATGCTAGGTTTCAGTAAATCATTTTAGCTTAGCAGCACTTTTTGTTTTTTTTAAACAGAAGACTTTCTAAAGGTAAAATATAGTTAGGGAAATCTTTTTCTTATCAGTATTATTCAGCCAAAACAGTAAATCTTTTTTTTATATTTTTAAAAGCTTCACATTTAGTTCACTCCTACACATTCAAAATATACATGATTGCACAGCCTATTCATGGTTAAAAAATTTAATACATATTTGTATTAATAATAGAAAAGTTTTAAGACAGAAAAGTATAAAGGAAAAAACAAACTTAGGGGATAGGTGTAAGCATTAGGTTATCCATGATTAACTTAGGCATTTTCATTAATTTTAGGTAAAACATGTCTCGATTTTAACAAGAGCCAGGTTAAAAAGTAACTTACTAGTGAAGAGCTCAGTGCTGTTCAGGTTTAGAAGTCAGCCCCCTGAGAGAATCCACGCCATTTTGTATCCCACATCTTGGACCAAGGGTATAGGCAACCTTGGGTCCTACTGATTTGAAGCAGAGCCACATCAGCACTGGGTTCTTTTCTGGTGGAAGGATGAGGTTGTGTGAGAGGCCCCTAGACTCAGGGTTAGGGGATGATGAAATGTCACCCCCTGCAGGAGACACTTCTGCCAAGTGTGTTTAGCATGCCAGCAGCTGCTGCTTCTCTAGGTCAGCATGCCCTGTGTCAGCAGTTGTCCTTGCCATCCTCACCATCCCTCTCAACCAGCCTAAGAAAATTCCGACTTCTGCTTATTTGAGCCACAACAGGACTGTTTTCAAAAGATTTTATTTGGAAACAAAGGAAAAGACTAAATACACAAACACAAAAATGCAGCAGTACAGAAATGATACAGAAATGTAGCAGCAAGGTCGGGCACAGTGGCTCACACCTGTAATCCCAGCACTTTGTGGCCAAGGTGGGCAAATCACTTGAGGTCACGAGTTTAAGACCAGCCTGGCCAATATGGTGAAACCCCATCTCTACTAAAAATACAAAAATTATCTGGGCATGGTGGTACACACCTGTGATCCCAGCTACTTGAGAGGCTAAGGTGAGAGAATCTCTTGAACTCGGGAGGCAGAGGTCGCAGTAAGCTGAGATCACGCCACTGCACTCCAGCTTGGGTGACAGAGCAAGACTCCCTCCAAAAAAAAAAAAAAAAAGAAGCGGAAGGAGAGTTTTGTTTTTAATTTTCGGGTGGTAAGGTCACAGTCTTTGGCACACATACTGTAATTCCCTTTCTCCATACCCATGACAGACATTGCTGATTGATCCCATACACTTTCCTGTTGGCACCACCTTGAAAATCACAGCAGTACAGTATAGCCATGCTAGTGGGTCAGATTTGCCATGTGAGTTGCATATCCTATTCTTGAGGTAATTCAATTTTGCCAACAGGTTGGCTTCACAGAAAGGATGTATCACGCACATGTTCGTGTCATTCTCTCTGGTCCAGTTGGACTTAGCTGCAGCTGGTGAAGGCTCTCCTACCATGTTGCCTTTGATGGCAGCCACCATTCCTGTCATCTCTGGAGCCTCCTGTTCTATCCAGCCACAGGCCCTTTTATTTCTATTGTAAAGTTACACTACCTTTAGTTGCCAGACTTCTGATGGATGCTCTGCTCACTTGCCCATATTTTTTCCAGCTGCTTCATCCGGAATTTATTTCTCTCTCTGGCCAAATTCAACAATAGCATATGTACTGTTAGGAAAAAAAGTCTTATGAGGCTTGCCTTGTTTCTGTGATAGACCATAGCTTATTTATAATAGGCCACAGCTTGTTTATAAAGTGCTAACTCCTCCCAACGACTGTTTTTTTAGTTTATATGATTTTTAAAAATTATCACGTTATGTGAATGCCCTCAGCCAAACATTGATCTTAGTGAGGTCTGAGGTTTAGCTCTAATCACCAAACATAAATGCTTATGGCTTTGGAAAGTGTGAACAGAACACTGAAGTCAGGCCTCTAAACCTTGTGTGTGTCAGTCTCGTGTCATTAAGTTAGAATTGAAAAGCACACATGTGAGCTTTTCTCTTACTTCTTTCTAGTATTAAATTAATACAGTGTTTTATAATATTTTACTTAAGTGTCATTTCACAATATAAACATGTCAACTTCAGAGGTCTCTGCCTGTGCATGAATTTTCGCATCTTGTCTTCATTGCCTCATCAGTATGCCAGTAGGTGTCACTGTGTACATTAAATGAAATCAAAGATGTCATTAGAGGAATTTCCAAAATTATGGCAGTTTTTTTTTAAACCGGAGTTCCCAAAAGTAAGCCAGAATGTTTATACCACTTTTTTTATTTAAAAAAAATTTTCTTAGACTCTCTTAATAAAACATGACATCAATGTTTCTCTCCCTGTTTCTGCTACCACACTACCTTATATGAGCCGTTATATATATGTGAAAATATTTATTTTGGATGCATTCATAAGAATTAGAAGACAGCATATAGACTAACATGTTCAATGGAAGGAATGGATCATTTTGAACTTATGTATATCACTGTGCTAGTATAGAACTATATTGCCAGAAACCTTTTTCAGGGGTTGGGGTAGGGATTTCATCACTCCCAGTACTTATTTGTGACAATACAAGAATATTGTAAAAAAAAAAAAAAAAAAAATTGCAGTGAATGTGTGTGTGTGCCTGCACATGCATGCTTGCCAGCTGAGGACTTTCTTAACAAGTATTTTTAGGTCCTCTGTGTATTTATGAGGCCACTCTTGAGAATTTTTAGGTTTTCTGTAGCAGAAGAAACTTTCCTATCTTGTTGCATAATCCTGAAGTTTCAAGTTTCCTATACAGTAATATTAGTGGAACTTAATTGTTTAAATGTCTGAGGCTTTTTTCTAGGGGCTCACTGTCCTGTTCAGCCCTTCAAAAAAGTGAAAGTATTTGACTTTATGTCTTCTGTTGCTTCTTAGGGGAAAAATAGCGTGATGCTGACTTAACTCATTTACAGGTCTTTCATACTAAGATCAGCAGTATTGTAGAATGCTTTCTTCAGCTGAGCAGTACAAATTGAGGTTATACCAATGTTCTGGAAAGCTGTTTGTGTGCAGGTGTCAGAGGGGTGATGTTGGAATTGTGATCTGTTGCCTGAAATACTTACATGCGTTTTTTTCATTCAGAAGAATGTTAATGTTCCTTTCGTGAAGAATGACTTAGGGAAAATTCATGATGACTGAGTGGACTTGTGTGGAACTCTAGGGCATAGATGGGCTCCTACAGAGTCAGTCTTAAATCATCTTCAACCCTATTTTCCCTGATACATGTAATAAAAATGAAGTTGTGTTATTTTTTTTTTTTCATTTCCTGAGTTATAATTTTTGCAAAGAAGGAAGATGTGTTCTATGTGGTGACAAAATTGTCTGCAAGACATGATACAGATGGCAATTAAAATGCAGCAGGGCTTACTCAAAATTCCTTTCCATTTATAACTTTAAATTAATAGTACTTAAAGTAAAAACCCTTTCCAGATCTGAGGCCCTGCAGGCAGTGTGGGACAGGACAGTGAGCCATGTGCGTTGGGGTTAGAGGGTCTGGGCTCCAGCTGCTGTGGCAGCACTCTGAGTTTGTATATAGGCAGAGCTCAGATTTTCTCCAGCTCTGAGTTCCTTGGTCTGGGAAAGGAGAGTTTGTTTTGTAGGTTCAGTGTAGGGCTTCAGCTGAATCAATAACATTTTGTTTCCTAAAATAAAATGAAATAAAAATAAATATGGAAAAATATCTGCTTAATCTTTATGATGGGTAGATGTTTCTGTTTATACTGTTTTCTACCCAGAGTTTCTAAGTGGTTGGGTTGAAGGCGTGAGCGTTGATATTTTCAAAACGTTCTGCAGGTAATTAATATGCAGCCAGAATTGAGAATCAGCGGTCTACATGGTTTCTTATTCCTAAGCCGGCAGGCCAAATGTGGTTGATGGGATATTTCGCAAATCAGAGTCCAGGAACTGGAGTCAGAGAACCTTGAAAGTGTCCCCATTTTTGGATGCACACGGGAGGGTGTCTAGAGGCTTACAGTGTGTACGTATTATAGGTGGTGGGCTGTCCTGGCCGTTTTTGAGAGCTTCTTTGATGTTTGAAGCTTTTTCTTTACCATTCCTACTGGAATAACTTTCCCCACCTGCTGCCAGCCTCCTCTGTGAGGTCTCTGCCCCACCTGAAGAGCGCAGTCTCTTCTGCTCTTTTCACTCCTATAGTCTTCAACATACGCCAGCCCCGGAGTCATGGTGACTTTGGAGCTAGACTGGTAAATCCCTTGCTGTTGGTAGGGTTCTGGCAGTAGATGTTCTAAGGGGAGGGTTGGCATAGGCAGTAGCAGCAGTAGCTTGAGTGAACATGTCTTCATCTATCATGGATTCCATGGAAATATACCATTTCCACCAGAAGAAATTAGTTTAACATACAGTCTATCAGTAATGCTTCTGTTGAATATTTTTATTCTTTTTTTTTTGAGACACGTTAGTTTTTGTTGCCCAGGTTGGAGGGCAATGGCACAATTATAGCTCACAGAAGCCTCGAACTCACAGGCTCAATCTGTCCTCCCACATTAGCCTCCCAAATAGCTGGGACCACGGGCACATACCACCACACCTGGCTAATTTTTGTATTTTTTTGTAGCGACAGGGTTTCACCATCTTGCCCAGGCTGGACTCAAATCCTGCATTTCAGCAATTCACCTGCCTCTTCCTCCCAAAGTGCTAGAATTACAGGCGTGAGGCACTCTGCCTGGCTCCTTCTGTTGAATAACAAAAGTTCCTTCAGCACTTTCTTGATTCTTTGCTAGGTGCTTATCGTATAATGATAAAGGAATGCAGTGAGCTATTAGCCTCCCAGGGAAGTGTATGCTCTTGGGGGGATAACCCTTATAGGAGAGTTGGGGAAAGTTTTTCTTATTAGTATAGATAACTTAGAGGTGGAAAACTCAAGGACTTTAGTAGAGCCAATTTAAAAAATCTTTATCTCTCCCTTTTTTCCAGCTTTATTGAAGTATAATTGACAAATAAATATTGTATGGATTTAAGATGTGGTGTTTTCTGTTTGTTTTTTGAGACAGGGTCTCACGCTGTTGCCCAGGCTGGAGTGTAGTGGTGCAACCACAGATGGATCACTGCTGTCTTGATTCCATCAAGTGATACCCCCACCTCAGACTCCTGAGTAGCTGGGACCACAGGTGTATGCTACCACACCCAACTACTTGTTTTTGTTTTTTGTTTTCGAGATGAGGTCTTACTATATTGCCCAGGCTATGATGTTTTTGATAATACATATGCAGTGTGAAATGATTACCACAATCAAACTAATTAACATATCCATCACCTCACATAGTTATAATTTTAAGAGTATGTGTAGCAGCAATTTTTAAAATGTGAACTATTAAACCTTTTTATTTTTATTTTTAAATTATGAACAGAGAATAGGCAGGTCTGGGCATTGGAAATTAAATTCAAGGCCAGGCACAGTGGCTCACGCCTGTAATCCCAGCACTTTGGGAGGCTGATGTGGGCAGATCACGAAGTCAGGAGTTTGAGACCAGCCTGGCCAACGTGGTGGAACCTCATCTCTACTAAAAACAAAAATTAGCTGGGCATGGTGGCACATGCCTATAATCCCAGCTACTCAGGAGGCTGAGGCAGGAGAATCGCTTGATCGCAGGAGGCAGAGGTTACAGTGAGCTAAGCCCACTGCACTCCAGCCTGGGCAACAGAGCAAGACTCTGTCTCAAAAAAAAAAAAAGAAAAAAAAAAATTCAACATTATTTTCTATATGGCCATGTGAAAATAGTGTGGTATAGAAAACATAACTGAGGGCCTGGTGTAGTGGCTCACATCTGTAATCCCAGTGCTTTGGGAGGCCAAGACAGGAGAATCTGCTTAAGCCTAGGAGTTTGAGACCAGTCTGGGCAGTGTAGTAAGACCCCATCCCTACAAAAAATATAAAAAATTAGCCAGGTATGGTGGCACACACCTATAGTCCCAGCTGCTTGGCAGGCTGAGGCAGGAGGATTGCTTGAGCCTGGGAGGTCGAGACACCACTCCATTCCAGCCAACAGAGTGAGGCTTCTGTCTCAAAAAATAAAAGGGAGAACAACTGGGAAAGGATAAAACCTTTTTAAAGAACAAAGAGCCAAAAATTTATTCCGTTACCATTATAAGTAATGTTTCTTTTTGAGAGGGAGAAAATGATTTATATGTCTTAAAAAGGCAAAATGTGGCTGGGTGCGGTGGCTTGTGCCTGTAATCCCAGCACTTTGGGAGGCTGAAGTGGGTGGATCACTTGAGGTCAGGAGTTCAAGACTGGCCTGGTCAACATGGTGAAACCCCATCTCTACTAAAAATACAAAAATTAGCTGGGTGCGGTGACGCACGCCTGTAATCCCAGCTACTCAAGAGGCTGAGGCAGGAGAATCACTTGAACCTGAAAAGTTGTAAGCCAAGATTGTACCATTGCACTCCAGCCTGGGTGACAAGAGCAAAATTCCATCTCAAAAAAAAAAAAGGGTGGCAAAATACTGCTACTATTTATGATGAAGAGCTATTGCAGTGTACCTAAGCTTTGGATCTCTTGAAATATAGCTTGATTTTCTTTTTATTAAGTATTTATTTGTTCCTACTTTATGCATTGACTGTGGGGGACAATAAGGAGAATGTAGAAGATTTATAAAATGCAATATCTTTCTTGGAATTTATAGGCTATTAGAAGAGATTGCAGTTAAACAACAGTGAAAGCTAGGATATGGTTAGGGACAAAACACAAACATATAATAAATATTCTAGGAATTTAAAAACGATCAGCCTGGTCCAGCAGGGCTGGTCTGCGGGAGGTATTTGGGCATCCCATTTATTGCCTATGTCCTAGATGCTGTTGCCCTGCTGCTCCCTTTGTTCCATACTTCTGCTCCCATTGAAGGTTTACTTGGTCTCCCACTCTTTTGACTTTTGTCTCCTGTCATTGCCCTTGGACTTCACAGATTCATCCTACAGGATCTTGACCCTCCATTCTCTCCCTTGGATGTGTCATACACACATGTTCTACCCGACCCTTGACCTTGGGATAATAACAGAGGTGCCTGGTAGATACCTGCTCCCTGGATCCTCCTCCACATTGGCCCATTTGGAATCACTCTGCTCTGACTTGCTTCTTACTGGGTGTCTGTCCTTGGACATCCTGTAGGACATCCTAATTTCAGGATGTCCCAAAACTGATTGCATTATCACCATTCCATCTTTCTCTCTTCCATAAACGATATTCTTTTGTCTTCTGCATCTTTATGAGTCTGAGCTTGGGCTTCACCATCTACCCAGTTTCCTAACATGAAACATAAGAACAGTCATTGTCTCTCCCTCATCTGGGCACTTGGCTCTTTGCCAGGAATCTCTGTGGCCTCGGGCCCCTGCTCACATTCCTCCTTGTTCCCCCGCCTTCCCTGTGTACTCGTGGTGGCAGTGCCACTCTTCTCATAGGCTCTCCCCTGCTGTGTCTCTCCGTACCTCTTTTGAGTTTGCCTTTCTGAATATTTCTACTGCCTCTTGGCTCTCTATAGCCTGAAGGTCAGACTTGTAGATGTAGTGTAGTGCTGAACCCCTTTTGACTCCAGTGGGGATGGCACCACCTTCAAGATGTCCCTTGAAGAAGGGACACAGAGCCAGCAAAGGAGACATGAGGTTTTATTGCTTACATACAGGGGAAATGGAAGAGGACTGGGAAAGATAACCACACAGCCTCAATGGCAGTGAGCTGGGCAGGAAAACCACAACCACTTGCAAAAAGCATGCAGTTTATATAGAGTTTCCACTTAACACCTTCCCTCTAACAACCTCCACCTGGCAGTCTTCATTCCACAGGAAACTCAGGGCCTCAATTCTCTGTTCACTTTATATTCTCTGGGAGGGGATGTGGGCTCAGATGTTCCTGTAGACAAGGAACGGAATCTTTGTATTGGCCACTCCTGGATTCCCTAGCCCAGTACACACGTTCAGGTGTGGTCTGCCATGCAGGGTCATCTTCAGGGTATGCTTAAGTTGTTGCTATCAGGTGCATTTAACCATGCATATGGTTCAGAGAGCCCCTTCCCCGTCTTGTCTCAGCTTACCTTTATAACCGTCTCTTAGCCAGTTCAGTTCCCATCCTTTTGATGACTCTCTGCCCCCAGACTCAACCAAGTTTCAACTCGTATTAATCTGCCATTGTTGCACAGATGTATCATAGCAATTCTGGATCTGTATCTTCCTACTCATTCCCTAGGCCTGAGGCATCTTCAGTCTCATGTTCACCCTGTACACGGAGACCCCAGTACTCCACTCAGAAACAAACGTTTTTCTGTGAATCATTGCCTAAATGCCCCTGACAGAGGTAACTGCACTCTCCTTTGTACTTTTTTTGGATACAGGGTCTTACTTTGTCACCCAGGCTGGAGTGCAGTGGCACAATCATGGCTCACTGCAGCCTCGATCTCCCCAGGCTCAGGTGATCCTCTCACCTCAGGCTCCCTAGTCACTCGGACCACAGGCACGTGCCACCACGCCTGGGTAATTTTTGTACTTTTTATAGAGACAGGGCTTCTCCATGTTGCCCAGTCTGGTCTCGAACTCCTGGGCTCAAGTGATCCACTCACCTCAGCAGTTCAAAGTGTTAGGATTACAGACCTGAGCCATAGCGCCTAGTCCTCTTCTGCACTTTTAATGTACCCTGTTTATGTTTCTTTTATATCAACTTTTGCACTGTGTTTTGCCCAGTGAACAGGTCTTTCCCTCTGCTATTGGTGTGTGACGTCTGATCTGAAAATCATGCTTTATGCATCTAATTATCTCCTGTGGACTGGGCACCCACACACTACTCAGCTCATCCTTGTTGCATGAATGAAGGCTGATGTTGAATGGAGTTTTAAAACCTGGGAAGCTTTTGGCCATGTGCTTAAATGTTGAGTTTTGTTTCCTAATTAACCTGAAGTTTTGGTTTACTGTGATGTATCCAGTTCATGCTCCTGTAATTTAAAGCATAATTACTTTGTGAATCTGTTTGAGAAGGGTATGTTTTTAAATTTTTGTAATTTGATAAGCTTCTGCTTTGTTGCATTAATGATAACAAAGCCCTTCTATTGGTGGACTACTTTCTAATTAAAATACTCTATTTACAGATTTGTTCAAAGTCTCGTCTGGGTATACAGTATGTTCCAATAATTACATTAAAAGACATAAATATGCATATTAATATTAAAAACATAAATGTATGAATGTTAAGTCTAATTGATCCTATAGTTAAATGGCAAGGTAGGGACAGGAGACCTTATATATATTTTTTGCGGCTCTTATAAATTCTTGGGTTCTGTGGGTTAAGTTTAACATAGTTTTAGACCCTATAGCAAGAGAAGCTTGAGAATGATAGGTTGTTAAAGTAAAGCATTACCCAGTGGAATATCTAGTCTTTTTTAAAAAATTATTTCTTAATTATTTTAAGTTCTTTAAGTGTCTAGCCTTTTCTACAAATCTATAATTACATGATCCTAGTATTTTAAAATGTTTCCTGTAGTTACAGCTTTTTCTGTATTTTATAGACAGTTTAATAATTTACATGGTCATCAGATAATTCGGCTTAATATATCTAATTCTATTGAATATGCTCTTAAAGTTAACTCTGACCAAAGGAACATGAAGAAAGCTAAACGTTTCATATTGATAATAAATTGAGATTAATTGTTCTTTTGGCTTTCACTTAAACTCCATGGAGTTTAACTGGAAAAAAAAAATGCCACCACTGTAGACCCATGTGGAAGGAAGACAGCCTGATGCCCCAGGTTTGTTTGGAGCGGCCATCTGGCATTTCCCCACTCATGAGCCATCACACACAGTCAACTTCTAGCAGGCTTTGTGTAGGTGTTGTTTCCCAGGAGACATTTTTTGTGTGTGTGATGGAGTCTCACTCTGTCACCCAAGCTGGAGTGTAATGGCATGGTCATAGCTCACTGCAACCTCTGCCTCCCGGGTTCAAGCGATTTTCCCAGGAAACATTTTAAGTAAGTGTGTAAGAACATATATGTGTCCGTTCAGAAAAGTTCTTCCAAGTCCTTAATGTCCTCAGTGAAACTATGTTAGAATGTATTGTGTTTTTATAACCCACATCCCAGCTGTGTAGAAGTGAAACAAGACTAAATAGGCATAGTTGACTTCATGGGTTTTGTGGGTGGGGTATGGGGGTTTGGTAAGGGTCCTGATTCCATCCTGAAGTTACCAGCTAGGGGTAGAGAGTGGAGGGAAGTGGGAGACTGGGAAGTGGGAGGAGGGAAGGGGTATGGGGGACAAGTAGTACCTGACAGTTGGGTTCATTCTACCAGCACAGCCTGAGAGGTCCCACCACTCCTTAGCGGAAGTCTATGACTCTGGGTCTTTACTGTATTGATCACAGGTGGCCTGCCTCAGCCACTCATTCAGGAGGCTTAGGATATACCGGCACTACTTCTTAACTGCATTAAAAAATTTATACAGGTTGAGCATCCCAAATTCAAAAATCTGAAATGCTCCAAAATTTAAAACTTTTTGAGTGCTAACCTGATGCTCAAAGGAAGTGCTTACTGGAATATTTCAGATTTTGGATGCTTAACCAGTAAGTTTAATACAGTTACTGCACTTCTGGTCCCAAGCAATTTACATAAAGGATATTCAGCCTGTAATAACCCTAGGAACACTGATGGGAGATTTGCCCAAACTTCCTGAGCGCTATTTCAAGATCCTTCTCTCTTTCCAACTCAGATATTACTTTCATCTGTAAGAGTAGCTTTATAATTACAGGTTGCAGATTTAGAGATATTACCTGGCAACTCAAGTTCAAATGATTTTCACCTGACCCTGACCATTTACTACTTTCCTGGTTGAACTCAGTCCTAACAGGTTTGTAGTAATCCATTGAGTTGTGGGTGTCTCAGGATTAATCATTCAGCCACAATTAAGTACCTACTATGTGGTAAATTCAAATAGACAGTGGAGACAGAATAACAGTGAAGAGTCAGGAGGATGTGTATATGCAACAAATCCATATAAAACAACCACAGGCATTTCAGGTATACACAGAGAGCTCTAAGACCACAGAACCTGCAGGTAGTGAAGTGTTCCTCTGCATTCTTGGGCTGACCATACAACTTGGCATCCAAACTGAAATGTTTTTTAAAAGTACAAGGTGGTAGTATTGACATTTGTGCTGGGATTACAGCAGTAGACTTGGGCCTGTCTGGGAACAGCCAGGGTGGTGGTCACCTCTCTACATAGTACCCCACACGTGGCCTGCTCTGGGTTCCGCATGCTGCGGTCCTGTCTGTCAATGTACAAGTACTTTACAAGATTGTATTTAATGGTAGTCATCTGCCTTACTAATTGGGAGCACAGCATAGTGGGTCTCATTTGAATCAAATTTTTGTTTCCAGGTAGGCCTAGAACAGAAAGTGTGTGAAGTGAAAATATTTGGAACTTGACATGCATAATCTCATTTACTTCTCAGAGCAATTCTTTAGGGTTCATATGCTGTTGGTATCTCCTTTTATGGATGAGAGGACAGTGAGGCACACAGAAGTGTAGTAACTTGTGGGGGCCACACAGTCAGCGGCAGAGGCAAGATTCAAACCCTGGCAGCGTGACTCCAGCCCCTGCTCATGCAGCTTACTCGGCTCCTGTTCTCTGGGTTTGGATACAGGCCACCAGTGCCACAGGAGATGATTTAAGTGGTGCATAGACATTGAATAACATTGACTCAAAAGGAAGAACGTTATTCCCTTTTCACTTATCTTTTAATCCTACGTCATTTTCTCCACCGCCCTAAAAAATTCTCTAAAAACTTTAACTTGGTTTTACTTTGCTGATCCCTCTTTCTAAGAAGGAGTAACTTCAGGCTCCAAACTTTAAACAAGAAATGTGATTTTAAAATAAATATTTCATTTTTATACCACCTATTCATGGCAAGTGATACTGGTTTCTCATATCTATTTGTGACATAAGGTTTTCTTTAAATCTTATTGAAATAAAAAGTCTATTAAAAAAAAATCAAGTCTAGATAGGATGCAGATGTGGCTAAGTTGTTAAGGTAGTGTGGGAATTTGTAATTTGTGGGAACACTCCCTCCCCAAGGGAGGAATTAAGGAGTACAGATAAAAGCCAGACGGCCCTCAGGGTAAAGTTTTAGCATTCTTTCACCTAGGAGTCAGGGGACTGTAATTCTGTCCCGTTTGCTGCCTTGTCCTTTTCTTCTGTTTGAGAAGTCACATGGCAAAATATTAAGAGTCTGTCTGACTTAATGATCTCTATTCCAGACATGTACTAATTTATAACTTTGTGGTCATTTATCTACACTGGCAGTTGAAATGGGAAGTAGTTTAAATTGTTATCTTTATAACTGAAGGAACAATTTGCATGCAGAGGGGCTTAATCTGCTATCTTAGTTCTTAGAAACACCTAAATTCTCCTGTTTATAAGTAAAATTTGACTGTATCTCAAGTTATCAGTTTTTGTTTGTTTTCCTGACAGTGGCACAAGAATTAAAAATCCACTGAAACTTCTTAACACCTGGTATAAAAGTTTAACTTTTAAGTATGATTGGGCAGTTATAGCTCACTGAATGGTAATTTTTTTTTTTTTTTTTTTTTTTTTTTAGGACAGCACAATTAGATTTTGGTAAGATTGAGACTTCAGTGTCTTCTGGTATATTTGTCAGGACAGATTCACAAGTAGTTTGCAAGTGTTCATGAACAAATCAGGTTAGTAATCCATTGAAACCAGCACAAATGGATTGTCCTCATCACCACATAGACAAAACAATCAGGAGATGGGTTTGGTGCTGTAAGCACAAGTGGCATGATATAATGAAGTTGTATTCCATTAAGCTCTTGTGTACGGGGAGCAAAATGTCATCACCTGAATGTGGCTGCATTTCTGTGATACAACCTCATCTGTTCCGTCAACTAGTTTTGCTCTGATCAATAAGCAGTTTTCTGTGGCCTTTCACTGCTGTCAGATGTCATTGAGTGATGTAAATGCACGTCAGAAACTAGAAACTTGACAGCTCACCCAGAGAGGGAAAGGAGAGAGGAGAGGGAAATCGCTACAATAGACATGGTTGACAGCTGACATCTCCTCGGGGTAACTGATTGGATACTGTAGCAGCCAGCACTTTTCCTGTGTAAACACGAAGAAAAATGATCCTGTTATGTGTAAAATACAGTGCAGACATTTTAAAATAACTTAAGGGAAAAATTATTCTTGTAAAACTGTAGCATAGTGGCTGTATAGATTGTTTGTATAAAATATACCAAAAACAGTTAGTTGCTGTTAGTTTTTAACTAAGAACAATTAAGGCAGATGAAAATATTGTATTTCTACCAATTTTTTCCAACACCCACTGCCAAAACTATAATTAGGAAAGTTTGTCAGTGGTGAAAGAAGTGTAGCATTAAAGACATTTATTATAACAGTATTTATGCAATAGAATATTATGTAGCAGTAAAAGGAAGAAGAGGACTGTTTTTATGTCCTGATGTGGGAAGATCATCAGGGTCCACTGCTGAGTGAAAAAGCAAGAGGTGGAACAATCTGTACTGTGCTGCCTCTTGTGTTGAAGGGAAGGACTTAAAATTGACTGTTGAAATGTGCACATAGCAAGGCTGAAGGGATCTTAATGGTGAGCACTTGAGTGGGATGTGGAGCATGGGACTTGCTCAGAGAAGGATTATGATTGCGAGACCAAAAAGATACTCTGGGTATCTTTTTTTTCTCTTTTTAAACCATATGACTATATTACCTATTCAAAATACTATTATAAAAAGACATGCATTTCTTCCACATATGAAATGATCTTCAATACTTGATGAGAAACATAGCATTGTTACATTAACAAGGGACTCATAGTCTCAGAGTACTCCAGTTAAGAGTCTTCATTACCAAAGCTAAAAAGGCATTCAGATGTGTTAGAATGGGGTTTTGAAATCTTATTAAATGCTAGTGTAAATGATTTTATTGTCATTGACTAAAATTCAGGGACATTTAGACATAGTACCTATTACTTATCGAGTGCGTAGTCTATGTCAGATACTATACTCTCTGCTTTATACATAATAACTTTTTAAAATCTCAACAGAGAAAGTGTTATTATCTCTATTTTAACAAGTGAAAAAACTGATGCTCAGAGAGTTTAAAACCTTCCTGTAAGTTATACAGCCAGTACATGGGAAAGCTGAAATTTCAATCTAGGTTTTTCAGCCTCTAAAGATAAGTCCAGGGTCTGAGTATTAGCCTGAAAAGAGCTATAACTGATAGGCACAAGCACCCAAGCATGTGTATACCAGTGAGGACAGTTGCCTTAACCTGGCCATGCCATGAAGAGTAGAGGGCAGTGTTAAATCCCTGGGGTGGTTCATCACTGCAAGGCTTACCTATTAAGATGACTTTTTGGCACCATGTGTGTTTCTTTGTAGTTCCCATTTTAGTCACATGGTTACCATTGGCCAATCTGTCTACCCCTCGGGTCTCCATGGGGCAGAGACCATGTCTCTTTTGCTACCCACTCAGCCCCAGCTCAGAGTCTGATGCAGGGAATGTACTTAATAAATACTTGCCAAAGGAATGCTCCATTACTACAGGCAGATCTTGTAGTAATGACAAGATTATATTACACTGGTGTGGTTGTCTTCCACAAACTACCTAATAGAATAATTCTTTCTAGTGCATGCTGTTCACTAATGAGGAATGCAACTTTGAAGCCAGAGTAGAGGGAGAGCTTATAGGTTCAAGGCAGAAAGATATCAGTTTATTCCATAAATAGTGAACCATCACTTTTAGGAGTAAAGCTGTAAAAAGAGAAGATTAGGAAGTTAAGGCAGTCACCAGAGATAAAATTTACTTGGGGAAACATAATTGAAAAAAATAAAATGGAACCAAGTTGCATTAGAACTTTAATCCTACCATTGTGATGTTCAGAGTTTGTACGCTCTGCCGTGTGTCTGGATGCCTTGAGACCTGTGCTTTCCAAGGCTAATCCCTTGGTCTATAGCCCAGGCTGTTCTCTGTTCACAGCCACCCCATCTCTACTGTCTTTTGTTTTCATTTTTACTTTCGAAATTCTTTTCCTCTTCATTTCAGGACCAATGTTATTAGAATATAGGGAGGAGTTCAAAATTAGGGTCATCCCTACTGTAGCTCATCCAAGGCCCAGCCTGAGCAAAGACAGGCTTTGATGAGTGAGTGGGGAGAAAGAATTTAGGCATGGATGTGGCTGTTTTGAAAATGAAGGTTCTAGGTTGGATGATGCCCGACCCCTTTTCCTTTGGTCCAGTTGAGGTGGAGGCAGAAGGAAATGCTACTAACAGATACAAAATGAGTGTCCCTTATCCAAAATGCCTGGGACCAGAAATTTTCAAATTTCAGGGTTCTTTAGACTTTGGAATATTTGCATTGTATTTAGTAGCTGAGTATCCCAGATCTGAAAATCTGAAATCTGAAATGGTCTTAACTCTGATGCCAAATCCTATTGACTCTACCACCTAATCATCTTTTACAATCTGCCTACTTTCATCTTCTCCATCTCCACCATCACTCTCCCTCCCATTGCTCTTGTCATCTCACCCTGGACTGCTGTAATAACTTCCTGCTCCATCTTCTCTGTTTACCCTGAGCTCTCTAGAATCCATCATTTTGGAATCCGATTTTTCATTGCCCGGTGCTGTGGTTCATGTCTGTAAGCACAGCAACTTGAGAAGCTGAGACAGAGTGATAGTTTGAGACCAGCCTGAGCAACATAGCAAGTCCCCATCTCTACAAAAGAGAAAACACATTAGCCAGCCCTGGTGATGTGCACCTATAATCCCAGCTACTCAGGAGGCTGAGGTGGGAGGATTGTTTGAGCTCACAAGCTGAAGGCTGCAGTGAGCTATGCTTATGTCACCATACTCCAACCTGGGCAACAAAGCAAGACTCTGTCTCTTAAAAAAGGATTTTTCATAGTACACACCTGATCATGTCCGTTCCCACTTACAGTCATTGAGTGGCTTCTTTCTTGTAAGGTAAAGGCTGGTCTTTAGTGTGGTCTGAGGCCCTCAGTGTGGTCTGCTCTCTGCCTGCCTTAGCTGCCCTGGAGCTCTCCTGCGCCCTGAGCTCCAGTCCCACAGTCTCAGTTCCTCAGGTAATCTGTTTCTTTTGTTAAACTGACCTTTCCTGTTTGCCTTATCCTCATTTCCACCATCAACTCCCCACAGGTTGCAGGCCTGTTTCATCATGGCCTCCTCAGAAATTTAGCCCTGGCTGGGCTCTCCGGTTTCATGCCCTCTCAGTAGTCTATCTTTCCCTCCATAGCATGGCGAAGATGATTCATTGCGCCCTTGGTTCACTGTATTCCCATCCTGTAGCACATGTTTACACATAAAAGTGATCAATAATTTTTCACTGAATAAATAAAGTAACCTGAGCCAGAAGTGAGAGTAAATGATCTATCCAAAATAGCATGGCCACTTAATATCAGAATTAAGACAAAACACACAGACTTTCCACTGTATCTGGTTTTTGTTTCTTTATTAGTAGTCTGGGTCTGCATAGGAGACTTGCTCATTCTGATTGCATGAGGAAAACGTGCCTTTGAGTCTGTTTCCAGGGAGACATGGATCTCTGCTTTTTGTTTCCAACCCTTCTGTGGAGTTGATTCCTTCTGGTACGTTTCCTAGGCCCCCTCTTAAGGTTTAGCCTAGGGGGCCTGCTTTGTTCTCTTGGCATCATAAAGCTAGACGTTGAATGTTTCTCACTTTTTAAAATTCTTTAAAGTGACTATTTCAGATTTCATGTTTATAGTATTTTGTGCTTTTTTATCTTAGAAGCTTTCATTCTGAGTCTTGATCTGGATGCTTCCTTACCAGATACTTTAAACTTGAATAGTCCATTTTGGACCTTTATTTTTAACATTATGCATCCCAAGTTCTGTGTTTGTTATTTCCGTGGCTGATGACACCCTTGTCCTTATTGACTCACTTTAAAGGAAGAGGCTGTTTATTTAACAGCGTTTTGTTGTCTGTTTTCCCAGCATACAATCTGACCAGAGACTGGGTTGATTGGTAATCTTTCTTTACGTAAGCTGCTTGGAAACTGTCAATTCAGCTTTATCTGGGGGTGATTTGGGATATGGGCTCATTATGCTTGCATGGCATACTCTGTCGTGGTCTTTTTTCTGAGCTCTAGACTGTTCAGAAAACTGCCTAACTGCCTTTAATTCTGTTACTGGAATCTAGAAAACCTCACTACATTCCCCCTACCCATTTGTGCTGAAAGTACTTAAGGACTCCTTCTCAACATCTCTCCTTGCTTCTCAAATACCAGAAGGGAAGACCTCTGGCCCTGCTCCGGCTTCTCTATGGAAAAGACTCTATCTCGTTTGACAATGACCTTCTTAAAATGTGACATCCAAAAATGATTCAGGGTGGACCTGGTATACAGGTCTTTCGCTGCTTTATGGAACCAAAGGAATAAGCATGTTTGCTTGCTCGCTTGGTTCTGTTCCTCACCTCTTCCCTCCTTCAGATTCAGTGTTCAGACATTCAGGAAGGAGGATCTGAAGAAGGCCATGTGGTTTGGTTTTAAATTTGCAGCTATATCTTCAAACCATGGTGGTGGTGATGAGATGTGCATCATCCACTTTTAGGCCTTTGTGTAAGGACCCTGCCCAAAATCTGTTAGCACAGAAATCAGAAGCTGCATTCTTCACATGTTAGCTAAGTAAATGTAAGATGGAATTACAAGTGGGTCCTCTAGCTTCCTGGTGAGTGGGTAAGTAGTAAATAGTAAGCACTATTTAAAATAATGCCAACAGGCTGGGCCTGGTGGCTCACCCCTGTATTCCTAGAACTTTGGGAGGGTGAGGTGGGAGGATCACCTGAGGTCAGGAGCTTGAGACCAGCCTGGCCAACATGGTGACTCCCCGTCACTACTAAAAATTCAAAAAATTAGCTGGGTGTGATGGCACACACCTGTAATCCCAGCTACTCAGGAGGCTGAGGCAGGAGAATCACTTGAACTGGGGAGGCAGAAGTTGTAGTAAGCCAGATTGCACCACTGCACTCCAGCCTAGGCGACAGAGTGAGAGGTTCTATCTCAAAAAAAAAAAAAAAGATAAAAAATATAATGCTAACAAATCAAGGGACATCATTGAGGACAGTGAAGGTTTTTCAAGGGAGTGAAAAGATCACAGGGATAAAGCTTTCTTTAGCCTTATTCAATAGTTAATTTTATGAAGGGCTGCCTAGGGTCATATCCTGGAAGACAGACTACTACTAATCTGCTGTGAGGCCTCTGAAAAGCTGTTTACTTTTATGATCCCCATCTGATCTGCTCATCTGTAAAATGATGATAATAGCCTGATCCTTGTGCCTCTCATGAACTAGTAAATAATGTCACCATATCAAGATAAGGATGATTAATTACCACTACCTGACTATTAAATGTTTCAGAGGGATTTTCATGTTTTAGTCAGCTCAGGCTGCCCTAACAAGCAAGATATAACAGACTTAAACAACAGGAGTTTATGTTCTTGCATTTCTGGAAGCTGGAAGTCCAAGATCAGGGTGCCACCAGGGATGGTTTCTGGTGAGGCCTCCCTTCCTGGCTTGTAGATGGCTGCCTTCTCTCTGTGTCCTCACATGGCCTTTCCTTGCACTCGGGAAGCGAGAGATTTCTGGTGTCCCTTCTTCTTGTAGGAACACCAGTCCCATCAGATTAGGGCTCCATCCGTATGACCTTATATAACCCTAATTACCTCCTTAAAGTCCCTATGTCTAAATAAAGTCATATTGGAGTTAGAGCTTCACTATATAAAGAATTGGGAAGTGGTGGTGGTGGGGTGCAGAGTTCAGTTTATAACAGGGCAGTGGACTCCATACATAGTTTATTCTTTGCCCAAGATCACTGTTAAGTGACCATGTAATAAATACTCTTCTATTCGCCTGTAGTTTAAAAGCCAAATTATGTAATTTGGATGGCTACCAAGGGGGTTGCATCCCCCATTTACATGTACAGCTATTCCTTAGGACTTTTGGAAAGATAATTTGTTTTATAACATTGGGCAGCACTTTTACATGTTGCTTCATAAGTAATCATATATATTTGTCTTTTCTTCTTTACTAAGTTTTAAGCCTGTTGAAGCAGTGGATTAGAGTTTGTATCATATCTTACTCTGTCCTGTGTCTAGTACAGAGCCTAGCACAGTGTAGGAATTTTGTAAATAATTTATAGACTTTTAGAGCTCAAAGAATATGTGGTGACACTCTAATTTCAATTTCTCATATTTATTGATGGAAAGAACAAAAAAAGAGATGCAGAGAGGTTACGTGGTTTACCAAAGTCACAGAGTCCTGAGAAAGAACAGAATGTGAAATGTAGGTTTCTGCTCTATACAACATACTGCACTGCTGTTGAATAAAGTTTAAATGAGGGCTAAAATGTGATTTAAGAGGGGATGCCTTATATACAGCCTTAAATATGTCTCCACATGTACAAATTTAACAGTGTATATGTGTAATCTATATGAAAATTTATTTTATGCTCTTAGCGCAATTACAACTTTTTGTCGCTTATTAAGACTTCAGAGATACAAACCAGTAGCTCAGTAATTGCTTTCTTGAATCTGCCTTTAATAATTACATTTAGTAAAGCTGTATCGAAAATTAGAAAGGCAGAGACTAATGGAAAACTAGATTTTTCACTGAATTAGAAAGCAAGACAATCCATATATTGACAACACTTCAAGTTGAAACAGATCAGGAAAACTGTTTTGGACTGTTTGTGCAAAGAGGCAAACCTGGGCCTGATGGGCAGTGGCGTCCGCATTTTATGGAAGCAGAGAAACTCTAAGAGATTTCATGTAAATCGGCATATTGGGAAGAGCGAGTCCAGGTCTGATTTAGAAACAAGTCATTTGAATCTTTTAAGGCCTGGAATTTCTCCTTGGTACTAACAAAGAAGTAGAATATAAAGAATTGTGTTAATGAAGTGGAAATATCTTTGAATTAAAAAGAGTCCAAAACTCATTTGAGGGTCATATCTTGCAGTCAGAAAGAAACGTGTGCAGGAAAACTGTAGTAGCCTTTGTAGTAGCTGATGTGGTGTTTTGACTTCATGGCCAGAAAAATAAGTTGTTTTAGTTTTTTGGCATTTCAGAAAGCATATTAAAAAGATCCCAATGGTGGATTAACTCAGGATTTTTTATATGTTAGGAAAATAACTGAAAGTAAAATATAATGATATTAATTGAAATAAACAACACTGGTGAATATCTGTCAGAGGGACAGTGTGCTTTTGCACAGGAAGCCAGGGGACAGTCCAGGTAGCCTGCTGATATACCCGCTCCCCTCCCAAACCAGATGCTGGCTACATGGTTCACATGCATCAGGGCCCAACAAAGTCTTCCCAGACTGTGGAGGCAAAGGGTTCTAACAACTTTAGAAAAATGTTACACCCTTTAAAAGGGCCCAATTTATGTGTCACATTATCATGGGTAGCTGAATTGTTCTAATAGTTACCTGTTGAGCAAGCTTATCCCTTCCTGAGAATGAGGGCAGGTGTTTGCTTACAGCGTTTAGCAGTGGGATAGTTTATGTGTCTCTCCAAGGCAAGAGGAAACATCTAGAAACTAGAAAAGTCAGGTAGATAGTGATGTACAGACTTGATTGCCTTCTTTTTTCAGATTAAGGGGGAGAGAGGTATGAAAAGTTTAGAAAATCTGGTAGGATGAGAAGGCATGTGAAATGAGCAGAGGGCATGTGGTCAAGCCTGTCTGAGAACTTTTGTCTGGCCAGATTAACTTGGGGTTTAAATTTGTTAGAGCTCTCTGATTTCACCACCAGAAATTACACACAGGCTGGAGAAGCAGGGTAGTGTAAGTAAGGTAGAAGATAGGGTTATCCTGCCTTGGGAAGTGAATTTGCGGTTTGGTGAGATAGTTACAGACTAAGACAACTAACTGAACAGAATCTGATCCCAAAAATAATTATTTTGAGTGGCACAGTAAGCATGCATGGTTGGTTATGAATGAGTTAGCATTTGTTTATCCTGCACAGTGTATAAAGTGTGGAACACAATATGCACATATGGCACTGTCTCTACCTTACAGTGGAGCTGCAGAGCAATGTACGTGACAAAGCTATACACAGTTGTTATACAGGAGTAGAATGCTAAGACTCTAGAAGACAATATGAACAACCCCCTCACATCCCCCAATTAAAAAAAAATCTTTATATATATATATATATATACACACACACACACACACACATATATATATATAAACATTATATATATACACATTTTATATATATATACATATATACACACACACACACACACACACACATATATATATATAAAATTGCATTTTAGATTCTGGGGTACATGTAAAGAACATGCAGGATTGTTACATAGGTACATATATGGTAATGTGGTTTGCTGCCTCCAACCCCATCACCTATATCTGGCATTTCTCCCCATGTTATCCCTCCCCAACTCCCTATCCCCCACTGTCCCTCCCCTAGATCCCCCCCCCAAAAACCTCAGTGTGTGATGCTCCCCTCCCTGTGTCCATGTGTTCTCATTGTTCAACTCCCGCCTATGAGTGAGAATATGCGGTGCTTGATTCTCTGTTCCTTTGTCAGTTTGCTGAGAATGATGGTTTCCAGGTTCATCCATGTCCCTACAAAGGACACAAACTCGTCATTTTTTATGACTGCATAGTATTCCATGGTGTATATGTGCTACATTTTCCCTGTCCAATCTATCATCAGTGGGCATTTCGCTTGGTTCCAAGTCTTTGCTATTGTAAAGTGCTACAGTGAACATACGTGTGCATGTGTCCTTATAACAGAATGATTTATAATCCTTTGGATATATACCCAGTAATAGGATTGCTCAGTCAAATGGAATTTCTATTTCTAGGTCCTTGAGGAATCACCACACTGTCTTCCACAATGGTTGAACTAATTTACACTGCCACCAACAGTGTAAAAGTGTTCCTATTTCTCCACATCCTCTCCAGCATCTGTTGTCTCCAGATTTTTTAATGATCGCCATTCTAACTGGCGTGAGATGGTATCTCAATGCAGTTTTGATTTGCATTTCCCTAATGACCAGTGATGATGAGCATTTTTTCATACATTTGTTGGCCTCATATATGTCTTCTTTTGAAAAGTGTCTGTTCATATCCTTTGCCCACTTTTGAATGGGTTTGTTTGTTTTTTTCTTGTAAATCTGTTTTAGTTCTTTGTAGAGTTTGGATATAAGTTGTTTGTTAGATGGGTAGGTTGCAAACATTTTTTCCCATTCTATTAGTTGCCCATTCACTCTAATCTTTTGCTGTACAGAAGCTCTGGAGTTTAATTAGATCCCATTTGTCTATTTTGGCTTTTGTTGCCAATGCTTTTGGTGTTTTAGTCATGAAGTCCTTGCCTATGCCTATGTCCTGAATGGTTTTGTCTAGGTTTTCTTCTAAGGTTTTTATAGTGTTAGGTCTTATGTTTAAGTCTTTAATTCATCTGGAGTTAATTTTAGTGTAAGGTGTCAGGAAGGGGTCCAGTTTCTGCTTTCTGCACATGGCTAGCCAGTTTTCCCAACACCATTTATTAAACAGGGAATCCTTTCCCCATTGTTTGTTTTTGTGAGGTTTGTCAAAGATCAGATGGTTGTAGATGTGTGGTGTTGCCTCCAAGGCCTCTGTTCTGTTTCATTGGTCTATATCTCTGTTTTGGTACCAGTACCATGCTGTTTTGATTACTGTAGCCTTGTAGTATAGTTTGAAGTCAGGTAGCATGATGCCTCCAGCTTTGTTCTTTTTGCTTAGAATTGACTTGGCTATGTGGGCTCTCTTTTGGTTCCATATGAAGTTTAAGGTGGTTTTTTCCAGTTCTGTGAAGAGGGTCATTGGTAGCTTGATGGGGATGGCGTTGAATCTGTAAACTGCTTTGGGCAGTATGGCCATTTTCATGATATTGATTCTTACTACCCATGAGCATCGAATGTTTCTCCATTGTTTGTGTCCTTTCTTATTTTGTTGAGCATTGATTTGTAGTTCTCCTTGATGAGGTCCTTTACTTCCTTTGTTAGTTGTATTCCTAGGTATTTTATTCTCTTTGTAGCAATTGTGAATGGCAGTTCATTCTTGATTTCGCTCTCTTTAAGTCTGTTACTGGTGTATAGGAATGCTTGTGATTTTTGCACATTGATTTTGTATCCTGAGACTTTGCTGAAGTTGCTTATCAGTTTACGGAGATTTTGGGCTGAGACAATGGGGTCTTCCAAAGTACAGTCATGTTGTCTGCAAATAGAGACAATTTGACTTCCTCCTTTCCTAATTGAACACCTTTATTTCTTTTTCTTGCCTGATTGCTCCGGCTAGAACTTCCAATACTATATTGAATAGGAGTGGTGAGAGAGGGCATCCTTCTCTAGTGCCAGATTTCAAAGGGAATGCTTCCAGTTTTTGCCCATTCAGTATAATATCGGCTGTGGGTACATCCCCAGATGTTACAGATGATGAACAACCATAGCGGTGAGAAGTGGTTTTCCTGTCTATATGGCTAATAAGCGTCAAAGAGGGATCTGGAACTCAGGTTTCTACTTCACAGATTTTTTTTTTCTCATTATAGAATGTTATCACTCAAGAGTTTTAAAAATGAGATATACATGTTCAATATAGAAAAATTGCAGGGAAAACATGAAATATGAAAATAAGAAAAATTATGCATAATCCCTCTTAAACATTAACATTTTTTTCTTTTTAGTAGAGACAGTATCTCACTATATTTCCCAGGCTAGTCTCAAACTCCTGACCTCAAGTGATTTTACAACCTCGGCCTCCCTAACTGCTAGGATTATGGGCATGAGCCACCATGCCCAGCC
>NW_022436941.1:17546876-17602997 GCF_009761245.1 Sapajus apella | reverse complement strand
TCCCCTAGATCCCCCCCCCAAAAACCTCAGTGTGTGATGCTCCCCTCCCTGTGTCCATGTGTTCTCATTGTTCAACTCCCGCCTATGAGTGAGAATATGCGGTGCTTGATTCTCTGTTCCTTTGTCAGTTTGCTGAGAATGATGGTTTCCAGGTTCATCCATGTCCCTACAAAGGACACAAACTCGTCATTTTTTATGACTGCATAGTATTCCATGGTGTATATGTGCTACATTTTCCCTGTCCAATCTATCATCAGTGGGCATTTCGCTTGGTTCCAAGTCTTTGCTATTGTAAAGTGCTACAGTGAACATACGTGTGCATGTGTCCTTATAACAGAATGATTTATAATCCTTTGGATATATACCCAGTAATAGGATTGCTCAGTCAAATGGAATTTCTATTTCTAGGTCCTTGAGGAATCACCACACTGTCTTCCACAATGGTTGAACTAATTTACACTGCCACCAACAGTGTAAAAGTGTTCCTATTTCTCCACATCCTCTCCAGCATCTGTTGTCTCCAGATTTTTTAATGATCGCCATTCTAACTGGCGTGAGATGGTATCTCAATGCAGTTTTGATTTGCATTTCCCTAATGACCAGTGATGATGAGCATTTTTTCATACATTTGTTGGCCTCATATATGTCTTCTTTTGAAAAGTGTCTGTTCATATCCTTTGCCCACTTTTGAATGGGTTTGTTTGTTTTTTTCTTGTAAATCTGTTTTAGTTCTTTGTAGAGTTTGGATATAAGTTGTTTGTTAGATGGGTAGGTTGCAAACATTTTTTCCCATTCTATTAGTTGCCCATTCACTCTAATCTTTTGCTGTACAGAAGCTCTGGAGTTTAATTAGATCCCATTTGTCTATTTTGGCTTTTGTTGCCAATGCTTTTGGTGTTTTAGTCATGAAGTCCTTGCCTATGCCTATGTCCTGAATGGTTTTGTCTAGGTTTTCTTCTAAGGTTTTTATAGTGTTAGGTCTTATGTTTAAGTCTTTAATTCATCTGGAGTTAATTTTAGTGTAAGGTGTCAGGAAGGGGTCCAGTTTCTGCTTTCTGCACATGGCTAGCCAGTTTTCCCAACACCATTTATTAAACAGGGAATCCTTTCCCCATTGTTTGTTTTTGTGAGGTTTGTCAAAGATCAGATGGTTGTAGATGTGTGGTGTTGCCTCCAAGGCCTCTGTTCTGTTTCATTGGTCTATATCTCTGTTTTGGTACCAGTACCATGCTGTTTTGATTACTGTAGCCTTGTAGTATAGTTTGAAGTCAGGTAGCATGATGCCTCCAGCTTTGTTCTTTTTGCTTAGAATTGACTTGGCTATGTGGGCTCTCTTTTGGTTCCATATGAAGTTTAAGGTGGTTTTTTCCAGTTCTGTGAAGAGGGTCATTGGTAGCTTGATGGGGATGGCGTTGAATCTGTAAACTGCTTTGGGCAGTATGGCCATTTTCATGATATTGATTCTTACTACCCATGAGCATCGAATGTTTCTCCATTGTTTGTGTCCTTTCTTATTTTGTTGAGCATTGATTTGTAGTTCTCCTTGATGAGGTCCTTTACTTCCTTTGTTAGTTGTATTCCTAGGTATTTTATTCTCTTTGTAGCAATTGTGAATGGCAGTTCATTCTTGATTTCGCTCTCTTTAAGTCTGTTACTGGTGTATAGGAATGCTTGTGATTTTTGCACATTGATTTTGTATCCTGAGACTTTGCTGAAGTTGCTTATCAGTTTACGGAGATTTTGGGCTGAGACAATGGGGTCTTCCAAAGTACAGTCATGTTGTCTGCAAATAGAGACAATTTGACTTCCTCCTTTCCTAATTGAACACCTTTATTTCTTTTTCTTGCCTGATTGCTCCGGCTAGAACTTCCAATACTATATTGAATAGGAGTGGTGAGAGAGGGCATCCTTCTCTAGTGCCAGATTTCAAAGGGAATGCTTCCAGTTTTTGCCCATTCAGTATAATATCGGCTGTGGGTACATCCCCAGATGTTACAGATGATGAACAACCATAGCGGTGAGAAGTGGTTTTCCTGTCTATATGGCTAATAAGCGTCAAAGAGGGATCTGGAACTCAGGTTTCTACTTCACAGATTTTTTTTTCTCATTATAGAATGTTATCACTCAAGAGTTTTAAAAATGAGATATACATGTTCAATATAGAAAAATTGCAGGGAAAACATGAAATATGAAAATAAGAAAAATTATGCATAATCCCTCTTAAACATTAACATTTTTTTCTTTTTAGTAGAGACAGTATCTCACTATATTTCCCAGGCTAGTCTCAAACTCCTGACCTCAAGTGATTTTACAACCTCGGCCTCCCTAACTGCTAGGATTATGGGCATGAGCCACCATGCCCAGCCAACACTGGCATTTTTTTCTCCCAGCATTTTTGGTAAATTATATATATACACACACATACATACACTATTAGGCACATATATTTACTAAATAAAACAAAAATGTATTCTGTAGCCTGTTTTTATTTTTTTTAATTTTAACAAAAGCATGTGTTTCCTACTCTCAGCTGTGTTCAAATTGGATGTACTGTTGATCCCTGAGGACCGAGCAGCTTGCCTCTCTGAAATGTTCTTATGTGTCCTATTTGATATTGAGAATTTTAGTTTGTAAAAATGTAGCTTTGGCAAAGCCATGGTGAGGGATGGAGGGATTGGTCACCTAGAGAGCAAATGTTTGGAAAATACAGGCAATAATCATGGTTGAAGGTGTTGTGAACCATTTAGAAGCCCAGGAAAAAGGTCTTATTCAAAAAGTTTCTTTTAAGTCTGTGTGTCTTGACACGTGGGAAAATACTTGGCAGAAGATTCACAGTTGTACTGTCTCTGTAAAGAAACACTTTGGAGAGAAAGAAAATAAATTCACATCCAGGTAACATAGGTGATTTAGTTGGGAACGTCTCATACATGAAACCTGGATGTAAAACTTGAAAAAGATATGTATTCTTCTACATTGGGAGCAACGTAAGAGTTTTCAGATGTTTGATGCTTTAGATTTAGCTCAGGCTCTTGGGAGGACATGAATTAGAGCTTTGCATTTTCAGTTTTTCTATAGAGACCACGTCTGTCATATTACTAAGGGAAAGCAACCCATAGTAACAACAAAAAATACTTGCAAATGGTTGTATTTTTGCAAGTCAACACCTTTTCTCAAATCCATTGTTCTTTCTTTAAAGCAGTCAAACAAATTACATGATTATGATATATCATGTAACTAGGAGAATCTCTTTGTTGGGGGAAAGAAATCAATACAAGAAGCTCTTGGAATGGCCTTTCTCTCTCTTTCTTTAGCAGCTCCTTATGTATGGCTTTAGAAATGCTGATTCTACATGAAGAATGACAGTGATTCATGCTGATGCCCAGCCTTGTTAGATTCCTAACTGCTCTCTGAAAATCTTTGACACTGATACTGGTTATATGTATTTAGAAGAGGTAGTAGTTGGCTTAATAGAGAAATATGGTTGTAAATTTTTCATCAGATAAATTTAATATTCAAAGCTTTGTGTGGGGCATGTTGTTGGTTTTTTTTTTTTTTTTTTTTTTTTTTTTTTTTTTTTTTTTGGGAGACAGAGTCTTTCTTTTTTGCCCAGGCTGGGGTGCAGTGGCACAGTCTTGGCTCACTGCAACTGTTGCCCTCCGGATTCAAGTGATTCTCCTGCCTCAGCCTCCCAGGTAGCTGGGATTACAGGCGCATGCCATCACGCCCAACTAATTTTTGTATTTTTAGTATAGATGGGGGTTTCACCATGTTGACCAGACTGGTCTCAAGCTCCTGACATCAGGTGATCCACCCACCTCAGCCTCCCAAAGTGCTGGGATTACAGGCAGGGGCCACTGGGCCCGGCTTTGGGCGTGTTTGTTTGTTTATTTATTTAAGTGGGTTAACTTAAATTTAAAATAACAATAAAGGCTATTCGTAAGTTCCCTGGTATAACTTCATATTCTGCAGTTGCCACCCTCTCAGTGCTGCCTTCTCTGAGCATTTTATTGAAAATTACAACCTTTCCCACAGCGCTCCTACTTTCTGTTACCTGGCTTTATTCTCCCCCTTCCCCATGCCCGGTAATCACGTTCTAAAAATTACTTTTTCAGTTACTTAGTTTTATATTCATTGTTGGTTTTCTGTCTTTGCAGAACAGCCTGCATTCTTTCGCGGGCACAGGGCTTGTCCCTCTCTACTTCTTCTCTTCCCATCTTTCTTTTTTTATTTTTATTATTTTTTTCTTTTTTTTTTTTTTTTCTCTTTCCATCTTTCAGAGCCCAGCTGCAGAACTTTGAAAGCTGGCAGCCGTTGTCCCCAAGCAACCTTCCCTTCCTGGGGTCCAAAAAGAACCATAAGTTCAGTCTTGAAAGAACACAGGTGAATCTTGGATCTCATTTTTTTGATGCCCATAGAAAGGAGCCTGACTCATCATGAATGGAACAAGAAATTTGCAGCCATCCAAGCTTACACTTTACATTTCTTTTGGTTAAAAAGATAATTATCTATCCATCCATTCATTCATCATATGTGTGTGAGAGAGACAGAAAACACTTTAAAGTTTTTTGATGTTTTAAATTACATAGGTTTTTAATGAAAATGTGGTATTTTTAGAAATAAGCATAGCACATCATAGTACTTCATGGTGTGTTGAAGAAATGATGGCTTTTCATTGCTTTGGATTCCATTTTCATTTCTGAGAAACTAAATAATACAGTAGTCCCCCTTTATCCTCAGGTGCTATGTTCAGAGACCCCCAGTGGATGCCTGAAACTGTGGTTAGTACTAAACCCTATATGTGCTATGTTTTTTCCTATGTATACACACTTGTGATAATGTTTAATTTATAAATTAGGCACAGTAAGAGATTAACAAGAATAACTATTATAATAATAATAAAATAAAACAATTTGCCAACATCACTTCTCCTGTGCTTTGGACCATTATTAAGCCAAATAAGGGTTCCTTGAACATAAGCACTGAAATACTACAACAGTTGATCTGATAACTGAGCTACTACAGCTAGTTAAGTGACTGATGGTTGGGGGTGTAGACAGTGTGAAGCTGCCAGACAAAGGGAGGGTTCATGTGCCAGGTGGGACCAGGCAAGACACTGTGGGACAGTGTGAGATTTCACCATGCTACTCAGTACAGTATGCATTTTAAAACTCACAAATTACTTATTTCTGGAATTTTTTATTTCATATTTTTAGATCGTAGTTGACCATGAGTAACTGAGATCACAGCTAAGCCTGGGACTACTATATTCAGGAGGATGGCAGAATGCATTGAGCACCAGTGATGTGCCAAGCTAGGTGCTAAGGGTTTTATGTACCTTATCTTTTTTATTTACTTTATCACCAGCCCAAAGAAAGTAGGCATTATCATCTCTATTTTACATATGAGGAAATTAAGGCTCAAAGTGGATAAGCAACATCTGTAAGGAAATATAGCTGGGAAGTAGCAGATCTGGGTGTCGGGTGTTTCTAAGTCCAGACTGGTGCTCTTTCTACCATATCATGTGGCTTCTCAGAATAGCACAAATTATTAAGACTGATAATTTCTTATTGATGAAAGGCCTGACCTTCCCTCTTCCTTCCTTCCCTCCCCCTCTTCCCTTCCCCTTTCCTCCCGGTTCTCCCCTCTTTCCCCTTTGTCTTCACCTCCCTTTCTCCTTCTCTCCCCCTGCCCCTCCCCATTCCTCCTCTTCCTTCCCCTTCTCCATCCCCCTCCCCCTTCCCACTCCCCTCTCTCTCCCCTTCCTTCTCCTTTCTTATCCTCCTTCCCTCCTTCTTCCTTTCCACTTTCCTCCCCCTTTCCCATTCCCTTTCTTCCTCCTGCCTCTCCCATTCCCCTTCCAACCCCTTCACCTTTCCTATTTCTTTCCCCTCCCCCTTCCCTCCCTCTTCTTTTTCTCTTTCCCTTCCCTCCTTCCCTTCCCCCTTCCCCTTTCCTTCTCAGTGAAGTGGCTTAGCCATGGCTCACTGTAGCCTCAACCCCCTGAGCTCAGGTGATGAACCCACTGGGCTCACTCAACCTCCAGAGTAGCTGGGACCTCAGGCACATGCCACCACACCCAGCTAATTTTAAAAAATTATTATCTGTAGAAATTAGAGCTTCCTGTATTGACCAGATGGTCTTTATCTCCTGGGCTCAAGTGATCCTCCTACTTTGGCCTCCCAGTGTGCTGGGATTAGAGATGTGAGCCACTCCACTTTATTTTCATAGCTTTCAGGCTCTCCCGAACAGTCTTCTTTTACTATATACAACCGTTTTTCTATAAGAAATCCTATCTTACAGTGCATAGTCTGCCTCTATCATGTGTAATTTATTGGTTGTTCTAACAAAAATAACTCATTTTACACTTTGCACTATAAGATTACTTAGCTGGACTGAAGTTTATACATATTCTTTCCAGTTTGTTGTTCAGCTGTCAATTAGCTGCTCACCTTTTCTTCTCCTTCCTTATTTTTCATGGATTCAACCTGCTGTGTTGCAAGGTAATGTTTAAGGCAGTGAGGGTGCTAACAGTGAACAAAACAGATGAAGTTCCCATTGTTATGGAGCTTACAATTTAGTAGACAAACAAACAATAAACCAACCAACAAGCAAGCATTGTATGTGCGTGGTGTGTGTGTGTGTGTGCGTGCGTGTGCACACACATTCTCATGTGCACTAGACCATGGTAAATGCACAGAAGAAAAAGCCAGGTTTGGGGATAGAGAATGCTGGGAGCTAGTTTTAGACGGCTTGGGTAGATAACACCTCTCTGAAAAGGTGACCTGGAACAACAATTGAACAGACTGAGGGAGAAGCTCTATGTAGAGGGAAAAGCACTGCAAAAGCCTGTTAAAGGTGGCAGTGAGGGGATGTGCCTATTAGAGTTGTCAGCGAGGAGGCTGCTGTGGCTGGACCAGAGTGAGTGAGAGGGAAGTAGGAAGTGAGGAAGGATCTGATAGAGATTGAAAAGAGCCACTTTGGCTGCTGTGAAATATAGATTGCCTCAGGGCAGGAGTGAAGCAGGGAGACCAGCAGGAAGGCTGTAGAGTGAGAACTCAGGCCTGGATGAAGACACAGAAGGCAGGCACTTCAGATTTACATGTGATACAAAGTTTGGCAACGGCACTGGCTCATGTTTTGGAAGACAGAATCAGCTTCCAGAAAAGTTTCATCAGCCTTGTGTAATGAGTCAAAATTAACATGATAATATTTAACAGGTCGTTATAAAGCCTAAGCTCAGGTCTGAAAATTGCCTGTTTAAGAACTGTTGGGGAGGACTTGGGGGTTTTGTTTGATTCCAAAGGCATCATTGCCCAACAGTGAGATATGGTTCCCAAAACATTTAGGTGAATGCAGGTACATATATAGAAGCTTGAGCTAGAATCATGGGAGGTCAGGGTTCCACTGGACCTTGTGCTCGTCAAGCCTCCTCAGGAATCCGGGCCTATGAATGGGCGTTGACAGAGGTGAGTGCAGCAGCCCACTGCACGCATGCATTACAGGGCCAACCCCTCTCGTGGTGGAGACAGAAGCACATTTTCTCCAGTAGAGATGGGTGAACGTGGCCAGTGGTACTCTCCTGGCCATCATTTCCCCTATCTACCAACAGCTTCCCTCTCCACTGATAAGAGAACAGTTGTGGCAATGGTTAGAAGTTAATAATATGAATGGATAGCATTGTTTGGATTCTTGTTAAATACCAGATAGTGTTTTAATGATTTGCATGGATAATTGTGTTTGATCCTTGCAACAAACCTATGTGATAGGTGCCACTATAAACCCCATGAAGCAAAACCTTGACATTGATGAACAGATAAAACCGTAAACCCTAATATAAGCAAAAGGCCCCTATTTGACTTCTGTTTCTAGGTGATCAGATCCAGTCTTCATTCACATTCTAACGACTCCCAAATTTATATCTCTAGTTAAGACCAGACTTGTAAATTCAGTCGTCTGCAACATTTCCACGTCACGTCTAATGTGCATCTCAAACTTAGTGTGGCCAGTGCTGAGCTGTTACCCCCACAAACTGGTTGATGCAGACATCCCCAGCCCAGATGATGGCATCACCATCCTTCCAGTGTCTCAGACCAAAAACCTCACCATGGCATTTCATTCTTCTCTCACATTCTTCCTTTTACTTTTATGTATTTTTACATTTTTCCACATCCAGTCATCAGCTTATCCTGTTGGTTCTACTTTTACACACCTCTTCCCACTGCCACTCACACCTTCCCTCTAACTGTTCTCTCTCTGGATCACTCTTAGCATATAAGCATGCCAAGCATTCACTCTTCCATCTGCCCAGACCAACCCCTTCCCACCCCAGGTGGGCTCAGAACTCCCTCCTTCCTGTCCCTCAGGTCTGTAGTGAATGAAATAATGGACCTTCAAAAATGTCCACACCATAATCCCCAGAACCTCTGAATATGTTACCTTACATACAGAAGGGACTTTGTAGAAGTGTTTAAGGTTAAGAACCTTGAGATGAAGGAGACTATCCTGGCTTATCATGGTGGGCCCAGTGGAATCATATAAGTCCTTGTAAGTACAAGGGGAAAGCAGAAGAGTAGGTTAAAGAAATGTGACAAGGGATGGGGGCGTGATCTGCTCTTGCTGGCCTTGAAGATGGAGAAAGGGACTCATGAGCCCAGAAACGCAGTGGCTTCTAGGAGCTGGAAACAGCTAGCAAGAAAGTGGGGGCCTCAGTCTCACAACTGCAGAGATCCTATTGCAGGAACCTGTTCTCACCTAGAACCCCTGCAGTCACACAGCCCTGCCAGTACTTTGATTTTAGCCCATGAGACTGGAACAGAGAAACCAACGAAGCCCACTGGACTTGTGATCTGTAAAACTGTGAGATAAATGGGTATTGTGTTTACTACAGCAAGAATAGAAAACCCATACAAGAGCTCTGCTTAAGTGTTGTTTTACCATCAAGACCTCACCCAGAATTACAGCCATACACTCATCCAGGCCCTCTCTATCCCCATCACCCTGGTTTATTTTTCTCTGTACCACTTATCAACTAATATGCATTAATTTGTGTGTCTTTGTCCCACCCTCCACCCTCATTAAAATGTAAGTTAAGCTCTATTAGGGGTTTTTGTTTGTGTTCACTGTTGTATCTCCAGTGACTAGCTCGGGACCTGGCATGTGGTAGACCATTAATACTTGCATTAATACTTGCAGAAAAGTTGAGTGGCGTTAGCCTTTTGCTCCCTCTCCAGCATCCTGCAGAGGTGTCTCCTCACTGGCTGGCTGTAGCAGACTCAGCTGCTTCCAACCTCTCACCTCCTGCTTCAGGCCTTTTCCACATGCTCTGCCTACAGTGCTTCTCCCTCCACTTTGCCTCCTTTCTCTGTAGTTTATTCTGAAGCATCAGCTCTTTAGGAAAAGCTTCCCAGGTCCCTGGGAGAAAATCCTGCCCTCTCTCATTAAAAACTGTTTCCAAGGCATATTCATTTGAGGGGAAAAATAAGCATCTTGTATTGAGTATCACTCCAATAGCCTTTTTTATTTTTCTTTCTCTAGAGACAGGTTCTCACTTTAATGCCCAGGCTGGAGTGCAGTGGTACAATCACAGCTCACTGCAGCCTCAAGCACTTGGCCTCAAGCAGCACTCCTGCCTCGGCTGCCCAAGCAGCTGGGACTACAGGCACTCACCATCGTGCCTGTTTAATTTTTTTTCCTTTGGTAAAGAAAAGGAAACATACACTCGCTATGTTGTACAGGCTGGTCTCAAATTCCTGGGTTCAAGTGATCCTCCTGTGTTCAAGCGATCCTCCTGTGTTCAAGTGATCCTCCTGCTTTGGCCTCCCAAAGTACTAGGATTATAGGCGTGAGCGACCACATCTGGCCCAAATAGCTTTTTAGACATCTCCTTTATAACATACTTATGGTCCATTATAGCAAAACCATAGTCTAAGCCTTCATGGTGCTTACAGAGAAGAAATTAAGTGACATTAACATAATCAAAACAATTCATAGTTATATCATGTTAGCTGCTATTTCTTTTGTTATTAATACAGACAATAGCAAAGTGCCTGGCACATAGCTCAATAATAGCTGTGGAAATTTATCAATGAATCATAAGAACTTGATAGTTGTTTTAAAAAATAATCATTTATTACATTTATTCTAGTATAACTTTAGAAGACAGAAATTTGATTAAATCTTTTCTCCTGATTGTAAGAATAGTATATACTCTAGTGAAAATTTTAGATTACACAGAAAACTATAATAATTTACAATCCTTCCACTCAGGCATCATTTTGACTTTGTCGTCTTTCGATGCATATTTTATGTGTCCAAAGCACAGTGTGAATAAATTATTTGTGAATAAATTATTTTATCCTGCTTTTTAAGTTAATACTGTATTATAAATACTTCCTCAAAACAGCACTGTAGGCTCCTCTTTTCCCTAAAAAAATTCTCCTAAAAAAGTACAGGTTTTTTGGGGCATATAGTACATATCTGTGTGTAATAGTCAATAGAATTACATTTGGTAATGCTGAAAGTTAAATTAAAATCTGTGACTATACTTTAAATAATACTATTATGCCATTTAGATGCTCTGTTTAAGTAGAGATATGGAAGACAGTGATGCTTGAAGTCCCAGCAGGCTTTGGAATGGAGGTGGGATTTCACTTGAATGCTGAAAGGAGGATAGGACGGGAGTTCTGGGCCTAGAAAGGCTCACCTGTGAGCAGAGGTGGGCCAGCTCTGTGCAGGTGGTTCCCAGAGTGGAGACTTCAAGAAAAAATTGCTTCTGATTTGCTCTTCCAGGACAACTGTGGAAACAAGAGTGCGTTGATGGGTTGGAACAGATACTGAAGGATTTTGGAAGTAGGTGCAAGAGTTGGGATGATTTGCAGATGGTATGGACTTGTGATAAGGAGAAGCAATCTATAGCTAAGTAGCTTTGAGAGAAGAAAGATGCATTCTTTTGTTTCTCTATGTGACAAGCTATTTCACCCACAGATCCCTTCTTTGACTAGCCTGTAAAGAAGGCTGTCCTGAAATGCCCATGAAAACCATTCTCTGCTTTCTGCTGGAGACTTTGTCAACCTCTTCATAATTTCAATAATTATTTCTACTGTTTCAAAATATCTTACAAAGCACCAAGACATTTATTATCCAACAAACTAGTACAGTAGACATGGCTTTGTTATTCTTATTTTATTGATGAAGATGCTATGATTCAAAGATACATTGAGATTTGCCCAAATTAGTAAGTAGTGGAGATAAAATTTATTTATCTATTTTCATTCTTGCAAAGCAAGTTGTGAGGGAGAATAATAAAGCTATATAAAAGCTATATGATGGCAGCTATCTTTTAGAATGTTTCACTGATTAACACAATGTGTGATTTATTGTCACAACTCAGGTAAGCAAAGAACCAGCAGTGTTCACATTTTATAGAAAAACTTAAGTCAAAGTTGCATGATATTGAAACTAAGGAAAAACTATTTAGCCAGTCGACACGTATGACCTGATGTATTTGAGTACATTTTTTCCTCACATGGAATTGATTGATTGGTTTTGTGTCATAGTGGTGCAGCTTAAGAGAAGAAAAATGAAGACTTTTCATACTCAAATCATCAGTCAAGGAGATGCAGCTAAAATTAGTCAGTATTAAGGTTTAGAGTGAAAATCTGGAATCCTATCATATCTGGAATCCTGGAATTCTGTAAATATCAGTGAACTCAAAAAATATTTTCTTTATAATGAGAAGGGTTCAAAACATTTAGCAGGGATCATTCTTAGGATGTCTGAAAGTAATACAGTGTGTGGAGAAAGTTCCAACACTACGTAAACACGTAAGAGGAAAAGATAAAATGTGTCTAGAACCTTCCAGAATCAAGTTAGTTGAAAAGTTGCAGGTTTGTTTAAAGCACCATGATTCTAAATAACGTATCTATATCTCCATTTCTTGAGGTCTGAATCTTTGACCTCAAGAAAATGTTCACTGTCCCTCCATTTTAAAAGCTGGATTTAGCCTAATCTACCCATGTATTTACCTCCTTTCAGCACTCAATTTGCACTATGTCTATGATTTTAATGTCATCACTTTTTTGAAGAAACTAGTATTATACTTTTTTTCATTGGTCACTTTGCAATTTGAACTTCTTTCTTTATCCAGCAGCTTTTAACAGTATTCTTGGACTACCAATCATGCAGGATGAGAGAGTCTACACCCCATTCACTCCCTTTCACCCAGTCCCTCCACAGTTCATCTCTTATCTTCTGCTTGTATGCCACTTTATGCTGGCAAGGTTTTAAGATATTTACAATCTGTTCTGTAAAAATAATTGTCTTCTATGCTGTATGGATTGATTCCAAAACCTTACCCCCATAATTAATGTTTCCAATATTATAATTATATATGTGTGTGTATATTTATTTATATTTTCACGGTATAATCAAGAAGTGTATTTGGATCTGCAGAGGAGAAAACATTGCCCTAAATTACTAAATCCGTACTACTAAGTGTGAAATATTTTAAGTGTTATGTGAAATGGACACTCTTTTCTCATTATCCTGGAAACTGTACCAAATCATATCTATTTTTTTTCCATGAAAGCATTCTTCTTGGAGCTCTCTGGCTCTCACTCTAACTTGAACACTTTTAAGACTGGGTCTACAGTCTTGGCTTCTTTTTTGAATCCCTTTTTTTTTTTTCTTTACTATTCAAAGAAGATTCCTGAATGTGTACATAATAAACCATTTGTGCTCCTGCATGTCTAAAAATAGCATTTTCCCTTGCACTTGGTGGAATAGTTGACTAGATAGGGAATTCTGCATTAAAGCTCATGCTCTATCAAACTTTGAAGACATTTGGAGCTAAAATTTTGAACTTGTTTTCTATGGATTTCTTTTGTTTCTCTGCGTGCCATGCGCCTTTGACCACCAATCCTTTCTAGAGAGGGGAGCAACAGAGCAGGCTGTGAGAAGGTGCCTTCGAGCGGCCTAGAAGCCCTTGTGTGCTTTCTGCTGGGCACTTCGGTAGCTTTTTCTTGACCAGCAGCCTCCTGCTTTTGATTTGTCTTTCCGTTGGCCGTTCTGCACCTTCAGTAATTTTTTCAAAAAAGATGTTTGGGTTATTTGTTTTTTGAGTTTTCCCACACTGAGATTGACTTTTTGACTTTTTGTTGTCTTTATACATAAATAATAATTTAGATGACTACTAGATAATATTATAAAACTCCGCAGGCATTGCTCTACTTTTTCTAGCAATTAGTGTGTCAGAGAAAAAGTTTAGGGTCGTCCTAATCTGTTTCTGCTCTTTGCACCTGTATATTAGCAGTGCTTTTTTGATTATGATTGTAATTAAAAACAAGTTCTAGGGTAGGTAGGTGTGGACATCCTTGTCTTGTTTTTCTGTGAGATATGTAAACCCTTGTTGATCTTTCCAGCTTAAGAAAGTTAGATTTCTTTTGTCTTTGATTTTCGCTCTTGCTCTAATTTTGTGTTCTTTCATCAGGGATTCTTCTCATTGTAGACTGGATGTGTATTCTCTGTCTTCTATCCGTGATCTTCCTGATGTTGTTTTTGGTATCATGAATTTTCTTTTGAAAGCAGAATCATATCAGTACACATACGCATACATTTAATCATGTCCAACTCTTACGCAAGTATTCTGTTGTGACAATTTTTGTTGAGTCATTACTTAATATCAGTAGGTTCTTGGAAACTGCGACAAGTGAAATGACATACAGCAGGTCCTTGAATCATGTTGTTTTCTTATGAAGTTGACAAGGAAAAAAATTGATTTTGTTATATATGTTCATATGCCAGTTTCTGAGAACCTCTATCAACAATGTTAAGTGAGGGCTTACTATTTTAGAGAATTATTTTTTGAAGTAGTGGTTTGTTTGTAGCAGTATGCCTTTTTCTTAAAAACTTTTTAAAATTTCTGAAATTTAGATATTTTTGAAAATATGAGGAAAAAGTTAGCTGCCTCTCTCCCACCCAAAATAGTATGATTAAATTAGCAACGTCTCTTGCTTTATCAATGTGGCATCTGAGAATAGAGAAAACATGACTTAAGGCTCAGAATAGGAACAAATCGATTTTTTATGCTAGTTTTTTAAAAAGGTAAATGTACTTACAAATTGAATATCATAATAATTCTTTACAATCAGAGGATTTCTTACCTTTGTCCCCTCATAAAAACTATATGTGTTGTGAATGAATACCTTGCTAAGCACCTGAATTAATACCTTGCTGACAATAGGCACACAATGGCTCTTTTAAGCCAGGTGCAGTGGCTCATATCTGTAATCCCAGCACTTTGGGAGGCCATGGCAAGCAGATCACCTGAGGTCAGGAGTAATGATGAAACCCTATCTCTACTAAAAATGCAAAAAATTAGTTGGGCATGGTGGTGGGTGCCTGTAATCCCAGCTATTCAGGAGGCTAAGGCCGAAGAATCGCTTGAACCCGGGAGGCAGAGCATGCAGTGAGCTGAGATCATGCCATTGCACTCCAGCCTGGGCAACAAAAGTGAAACTACGTCTCAAAAAAAAAAAAAAGGCTCTTTAAGAGATTTAACTTTTTATAGTGGAATAACAACCTTCTTTATTATCTTGATTGCTTACTCCTACTAAAGAAGGAGAGAATGTTGATTTTTAAGCCTGGCTTTAATATTTTTTTGGTGCACCTTGTTCTGATGAACAAGTATTAAATATACATATATATATGCATGTGCATGTATATATATTTATGAAAAGTCATATTCTAAGCAGATAGTTGTCCTTCATGTATATTTCAGATAACCAGCGTAACAATACACTGACCTAAACTACTTGGAAACTTGGGCTTAAATCTTTATTTGTATATAGAACCCCCATCTGTATTTGGCAGGCACTTGAATTATTTATTAGATACTTTTAACCTGTTATAGAGAGTACTTTTCTCTCTCTCTTTTTTTTTTTTTTTGCTTTAGAAGTGATCAGCTTTGTAAGGTATAAGTTTCTGAGACAGACCATTCAACCTGGAATATAAGTTAAGTCCTTCCTTAGCTTGTTTATTTTATTAATTAGACATATTCTTGAAAAATTGGTGTATAAACTGACATTTTGAAATATTTTATCCTTGACTTCTAGTATAATTTCAGAGATGTTACCACAAAGGAAAAAAAGTTGGCTGGCTCTGACATGTAATAAAAACCATACTTGGGGATCAGATTCTTTCCTTTAAAGTAATGGCATTTGTTTTTCTTTTCGATTTGAATTCTATTGACTTAATAATGTTTCTAGAACTGTGGCAAAAATTTAGTCAAATGAACAGAATGATTTTTGTTTTGTTAAGCAAACCTAAATGGAATCCTTAATACATTTATTTAATTACATGTAGCTTCCCTTACTTTACACAGAAGGGATTTCTGGAAAACTCTGAGGAAAGATGTCTCTGGGAATAGAAAACTAAACAGGTAGGTCAGAGGCGGGCGCAATGGCATGGGCCTCTAATCCTGCTTACTCAGGAGGCTGAGATGGGAAGATCATTTCAGGCCAAGAGTTTGAGTCCAGCTTGAGCAACGTTGCTAAATAAATACATAAAATAAAAAGTAAACAGGCAGATCAGGCCTCTATGTAATTTTATGTGAGATAGTTAGAACGGAAACGTATGCCACCATACATACTTGTCAAAATATGCCCAATTAATTCTCATTTTATGCACCGGACTGGCCAAAGTGACTATGTGGACCAGGATGGGCCAGACATTCTGTATCCTATTAGTAACAGTGTAACTTAGTACATTTGAGGGGAAATCTGGCAACCTTTTTGGTAATTTATCTTTTGTTAATTTTACCTTGTTGGGTTCTAGATATTTTTATAGTCCTAAAAATATTCTTTAGCTTTGTTCTGGCATGTGGTTAAGTTACCCGGAAACAATTCGATCTCTTCAAACCTGGCTTTGAAGTGTTGTTAAACTGGACTAAAACAACTTTTAATCTAGTTAATTTTCCCCACTTCTGAGTCAAGAACCTTCAGGGTACTGTAACTAATGCCTCGTGAATGACGAGGTTTTCTGCCCTGATGTTTGAACACAGGCACCATTGCCAGTTGCATGTGAGCTCTGAGCCCTGTTCACTCCAATCCTTTTTCAGCCTTGGGTAGTTTACCCAGTCTCATGTGCCCATCGGTATTCACCTGAATACTTGAGGAGACCCCCTCAGCTGCAGGCGCTCTCCCGGGATGCAGCTCACTGTTCTCCCATACCCCCAGCTCCCTTTCCTTAACTCAGGGGACCCCAGGGCCCCTTCCCTGGGCCGAGGACTGGTTAGCTTCTCTCTGGGCAGTAAGCTGAGGTACTAGTAGGGCTCACCTTGTTTGTTTCCTGTCTCTCACTGTCCTTCATTTCCTGATGTCCAGTGTCTTGAGAGCCATTTTTTCCACGTAGTTTGTGCAGTTATTTAATTTGCCCAGTTTCAAGTGGGAGGCTGCATCTCCTTCCTATTACTCGTTGTCCAGAATTGCCCTTGGTTTTAACCTTAAAGTGTGTGGGTTTTTTTTTTTTTTTTAAAGAGGAGGGAAAACAGTCCTTGTCCACTCACAGCCAGTTTGAAATTCCAGGCAACACACTCAACTTTTTTTTTTTTTTTTTTGAGAAGGAGTCTCTCTCTATTGTACAGGTTGGAGTGCAGTGGCGTAATCTTGGCTCACTGCAACTTCCACCTCCCGGGTTCAAGTGATTCTCCTGCCTCAGGCTCCGAAGTAGCTGCCTGGCTAATTTTTGTATTTTTAATAAAGACAGCATTTCCCATGTTGGCCAGGCTTGTCTCGAACTCCTGACCTTAGGTGATCCGCTAGCCCCAGCCTCCCAAAGTGCTGGTATTACAGGCGTGAGCCACCACACCTGGCCCACACTCAACTCTTGCATCCCCTTTTTGCTGGTATTTACCCCCAAGTTCAGTACCTCTCACTGCCTCCCTCTTCAGGGAAGCCTTCTCTGACCAATCCTTAAACAGTACCTTCATGGAGCACCATCTCCTCACCCTGCTGTATTGTTCTTCATGTCACAGATTATTTCCTAAATCATGGTATTTTTTGTCCCTCACTGGATAGAATGTAAGCCCCATAAAAGCTGACGTCTTGTCTTTTTTGTTCACTGCTGAATCGCAGAGCCTAGAACAACTCCTGGGCACTTACAGGCCCTCAGCAAATATCTGTTGAATAAATAAATAGATGAATGGCAGATTCTGTGCTGAGTGCTTTCCCAGCACCATCCTGGAGGCTGCCACCTCAGGAGTTGCATAATCACTACTAGGAGTTTGCCAGCAGAGCCAAGCAACAAAAGGGATTTCCAGACAGCAGGGACAACATCTGTAAGAAAGTTGGAAAGGCTTTACAAAAGTGACCTAGCATGGTATTCAGGAAAAAAGAATTTATTAAATTGACTCTGTTTCTTGCTTCACTTTGTCATGAAAATCCTGATGAACAACTTCCTTTCCAAGATGTTTTCCCAGAATTTAGAAGAAAGTCTTGATAGTATTGGGCATATTGTGGTGTGTTTTTCCAATTGTAACATGATAAAATACAAAAAT
This sequence comes from Sapajus apella, assembly GCF_009761245.1. Lineage (NCBI taxonomy): Eukaryota > Metazoa > Chordata > Mammalia > Primates > Cebidae > Sapajus > Sapajus apella. Next base: position 17,585,446 of record NW_022436941.1, on the reverse strand, counting down.
TAAAGTTTATCACAAACATTCCTGTGGGTGTGTACATGCACCCTCCCCCAGCCTGCATTGAGAATTTAGTGCTTGTGAAGAGTAACTGTGGAACTCCGTCATGTAACCATCTGGTTGGTAGAAGAGATGACATTCTGTAAAGCAGCTGTTGCATAATTTATCTTACCTTGGCCTTCAAGGGGGGGGTGAGCCAGTAGATCAAGCCTTGCGCAGTTTTCAAACTTCTCCCTGTTTTATAGATTCTGTAGCTAATGTGCCAATTAAGGTGGTGGTTTTCTGATAAAACCTCAAGCAATAAGACCCAGAACATAACCTCATTTATTTCAGAAAGCTCAGCAGATGAAAACTACTTTCATTGCTGCCATATTGTCCTGATTTCAGTCTGGGACCTGATGGTAAAAAAAGTGTTCTGTAGCTTATTAATCAAGCCCCTAAGTTAAAGCTGTTCTTCTCTTGTTTGTTTTCTTGAGGTGTTTTCCTAATTCTATTTCTGTCAAGGTCTTTGAAGAAGAATAATTTTCTCTGGTAAATTAATAAACATTTTTTTTCTAATAAACAGTATAAGTATATCTGAGAGTTTGAAGCATATGTAAATGGTTTTAGAAGAAAATATTTGTACTAGTTCATTTTGTTTTTTGTGAAAAGCAAAATGTTAACATAAAATATTGATTACATTATTGAAAATTTACCACTTCATAAAAGCAGATTTCTTAAACTGAGCCATGCAGCAGAAGCTTTTGTTTTTGATTCAAAGAAAAATGCAAACAGATTTTATGTTTGATGACATAATTTCTGGCTTTCTAAAACAGTCATACTTACATATAAGACAGAAATATAGAGCCATAGCAAGCTATTTTCATAATGAAGATGAGCAACCTTGTATCTCATATGCTAAATTTAAGTAGTTCTTATTTTTAGACTAAAAGTAAGCATACTTTTAATACTTTTTAATGTCATGTGATCTCAGCTACAGTTTTGTATTTTTTTCAGAAGGGCAATTGAAATAGAAAGTTAGGCTTATTATGTAATTAAACAATATTCCTTAGCAAAACAGGAGTCAAATACAAACTTTGGAATGACAGAGCTCCTCTTTGCATCCTGCCAACCATCCCTCCCCATCTGACCTTAACATTGTATTTTCATGAACATTTCGCAGTATTTCTCATCCCTTGATCCCAGTCTTGACCCACTGACCCAAGAATCAAGAAAATGTCATGTTAGTATCTACTAATTAGTGCACCCAGAGAGCCTTTTCATCTGGCCTTTCAACCTTGTGGAGGTAGGAGCACAAGCTGTCACTTGTATCAGGCAGGGAAAATGAGCCTTTACTACATTTTCCCTGTTTTGCAAACAGCAGAATAAGCCCAGCTGAGACTAGAGATGAATATGCAGGTTAGGAGGAAATTAACCTAAAATGTACTGCTGTTTGCATTATTGTCTTATAGACGACGCAGTACTGCCTACATTGAAATGCCCATAATGGAATGCCACATGCCTGAGATTTTTACCAGAGTATTCCTCTTGCAATACTCTGGTAAAGAGTATTATTTCACTGCTATCATATTCGCTTGGAGAAATAATTTTAAGTGAGAAATTTTATCTTATAAAAAAATTAGGCAGCTTTTTAATGCATTTAAGTTTCCCTTGTTTTTAGACATGTTTTTGGAGAATGCTGTACTTTGTTAGTGAGCCTTTGGTTCGAGTGCTCATTAATCAGTGCTGTTGGGCCAGGGTCTCCTGAGCCTTCTGGGTTTTGGGGGATCAGCTACTATAATTAAAGGAATGAAATATATCACGGTCACAAACTTGCCACATCAGACAATTGAGGGTTTTGAACTAATATAATTAATCTTCTAAATTTTTTCCTCAGGTGTTTAAGATAGAAGTGTTAATGAATGGAAGAAAACATTTTGTCGAAAAAAGATACAGCGAATTTCATGCTTTGCACAAAAAGGTAACTTGTTTTTTGGTTGTTTTTCTTTTCTCTATGTGGCAGATGGTATAATGTTAACACTCCTCTCTATGGTTCTAAGAGCATTGATATTTCTTGGTCATGTATATACAGTGTCTTGTATCATGAAATAAATTTCTTTCTAGAATAAATTCAGTTCCTTAAAGGTATGCTTTCTGAATAGGTAGATTTTCTGTTAAGATTGTTTACATATAAAAATCTGAGGTTGCAAGCTGTTTGCATTATGTTGCATTCAATGTTACCAGTTCAGAAAGAATAAGACCCAGACCCTGTTATATCCATGAAATACAGTTAATGTTCTTTACAGAAAGGGGAGAAAAAGCAAATGATTGTCTTACGGGAAGACATTTATTAAACTCAAATTATACTTACATGTACCTGGAAAAGATCATATACATGTACTTGTGTATTCAGAGACTGGGGAACACAAGTTAAAAGAAGCTCTTAGCCTTCTTTTGAATTGTAGAGCCACTTTACAAAACTGATGTTTCAGCACTAGGATACACTTCATTAAAGTTCTTACATAAATGAAACAGAAAGACAAAAAGAAGAGCTGAGTTTGGGGAGAAATGGAGACTAGGAGAGTGAATGCTTATTTTCTACCTAAATTTAATTTTTTCTAAGTTATAAATTCTTATTGATGTGCTGAAGTTATTTTAATATCTAGAAATACCTCATGAAATTGCCCAGAAAAATCCTGCTAACGGGATAAACGTATAAACGCTAACAGGATATTAATGAGAGATTAATGAGACTGTTTTCTTCTGTTTTCATTTAAAGGGGAGCTCTAAGTTATCGGTACACTTTTCCGTTAGGTCGGCAAGGGATAATCCACGTCTAGCTCTCTGGTTAGTACTTTGTTCAACACGAGTTGACTTGGAAAAGAAACAGTACAAGTGAACAAAGATTTACAGCAGGTGTTGCCAGCGACTTTTCAAAAGCTCCAACCCCAGGGTGCTCCAAAGAGAAACAAATATGGAGTCTGAAGCTCACTTCCTTCTCAGGGAATTCTGTTTTTGTTTGTGTGTTTTGGGAAAAAATCCTAGTGAGGTTTCTGCTGGGTACCTGATGAAATTAAGTCCCTATTGGGGGATTAAAACAAGTACTCCCTGCCTTGCCCAGCCTCTGTTAGCCATTCTGGAGGAGGCAGCCTGTCATATGCAGGCCCCTCACTAACCTCCCAGGTCAGCACCCAGCACTCCATGACCCTAGCACAGCCCAGCTGTACTCTCCAGATACTCAGGGACCAGCTCCACACCAGGCACAGCTGGGTGACTGCCAATTAGGCCGGCCCTGAGCTCGAGGCTGCCTGTGCTTCTGGAGTGAAGGCTTGTTCACCCTGTTCTCTGCTCTAAGGCAGTTTATTTTCTTCTGCAGAAGACCCTCTCCCCAATGAGTATAGGCAGTTTGTAGCTATTCATGGTCAAAAAAATTTCTAGATTTTTCAGGACTCTCTCTTCTCAATATCTGCAGTTCTATTAATGATTTTAGCTATTCTTATATAATGAGATCTACTAGCGTTAATAGAATAGAAATTATTAAAAAAAAAGAATAGAAATTATCAAATCTCCCAATTTTGAATATTTTTAGAAGCCTTTGAGACAACTTTACAAGGACATAGAGATAAAAATAGCTTTGTGGAGCAGAGTTTTAGTTGGGATACACTGTCTAATTTTATGTATTATCAAGGGGCTAGCAGCTGCTGGAAGTCTCCTTTACCTGCCCCCTTGTGATTGTATTAGATTTGGCAAAAAGGTAATCTCTAAAAGGCAGTGAAATACAGATAATGATGGGGTATAAAAATGAACATAAGTCTGTAAGTTTGACTGTAAGATAGTGTGCTAGGAAGGGTTGAAATGGGTAAAAAAATGCAATCAGAGTACTCAGGCTTGACCGACCGCCGCTGCCACATCACGCAACCTTACCTTTTTAGTGCAGTTTTGGTACCTTAAATTTCCACATTTGAATCTTGTGACGTGCTTTGAATGTTAGAGTTTAACATAAAATATTTTCCCTTTAAACGTAGTTAAATCTGTTGTTACTTAATCCTCTTGAAATATTCAACTATATTACCCCTTCAAAAATTAGATTTATTAGCAAGCATATATGTTGCCCTGTTTTAATAGGTGTTTCTTAGGTTTGTTTTGGAGTTGTAGTCCCTCTTTTTTGAACTATCTGTTTTATGTGCTTCCTCATTTGTCTGCTAGGGTCTCAGGGTTTTTTTTGATTATTAGTTTGTGTGGCCTATTAATACAATGTTAGCCATTTGCTGGATGTGTTTTTTAACAAGGGCCTTTTAATTTTGGTTATGACATTTGTTTTAATGTATGCAGGTGTTAAATTTTTTTGTTTTCTACTATGTCTGCTTTTACCCTTTCAGATGCTATCTAAAATTAGTCTTGTTGTGCTATGATAAGTATTTGATTCCATTTTCTTTTTTTTTTTTTTTCCTTTTTTTTGGGGGGACGGAGTTTCGCTCTTGTTACCCAGGCTGGAGTGCAATGGCGCGATCTCGGCTCACCGCAACCTCCGCCTCCTGGGTTCAGGCAATTCTCCTGCCTCAGCCTCCTGAGTAGCCGGGATTACAGGCACGCGCCACCATGCCCAGCTAATTTTTTGTATTTTTGGTAGAGACGGGGTTTCACCATGTTGACCAGGATGGTCTCGATCTCTTGACCTCGTGATCCACCCGCCTCAGCCTCCCAAAGTGCTGGGATTACAAGCTTGAGCCACCGCGCCCGGCCTCCATTTTCTTTTAGTTTTTCTAGATTGGCATTTTTGAATTATGCCTGGGCATATTCCTGGGCAACACCCTAGATATACTGAATTAGAATATTTGTGAAGAAGCCCAATAATCTGCAGTACCCCAGTTGATTAATGTCTGTTAAAGTTTGAGAATTCCTATAGTATGATTATCACTTAGACACAACCCTTCCTAACCCACTTCCATCACACATATTGAAGTCACAAAGCTTAGAACCATACATTTCAAGGTTTTAAACCTACAAGTTTGTTCCTACCTTTCTGTTACCTTGCATTATCTTTCAAATTCCTATAATATGCACTACTTAATTTTTCATTTTCTCTATCTCCTGAGCTCAAGCGATCTACCCGCCTCGGCCTCACAAAGTGCTAGGATTATAGGTGTGAGCCACGGCTTCCGGCCTTAATTTTTCATTTTCTTTTCTTTTCTTTTTTTTTTTTTTTGAGATGAAGTCTTGCTCTTTCACCCAGGCTGGAGTGAAGTGGCTCTATCTCTCCACCCGCCAGGTTCAAGCAATTCTACTGCCTCAGCCTCCCAAATAGCTGGGATTATAGACGCCTGCCACCATGCTTGGCTAAATTTTATATTTTTAGTAGAGATGGTGTTTTGCCCTGTTGGTCAGGCTGGTCTCGAACACCTGACCTTGGGTGATCCACCCACCTTGGCCTCTGAAAGTGCTAGAGTTACAGGCATGAGCCACTGTGCCCAGCCTAATTTTTCATTTTCTATTCCTACTGTCCCAGTCCAGAATCTTACTACTTTATATCAGTATTACTTGAACCGTTTCAGATCCTTATCCAGTCTGTGCTGCAGGACAGTTTTCCTAAAACACCATTTTTATCTTCATTCTTTTACTCAAATACACTGAAACAAGTCTCTGTTGTCTACCATCATAGACATTGACCCTCAAGGCTAATAATCGTAAACCTTGTGTGAGTTTCCTGTTGCTGCTGTAACAAAACACCAAAAATGCAGTGGCTTAAAATTTATTTATTATTATTTGAGACAGAATCTCACTCTGTCACCCAGGCTGGAGTGCAGTGGTGCGATCTAAGCTCACTGCAACCTTCACCTCCCAGGCTCAAGCGATTCTCCTGCCTCAGCCTCCCGAATAGCTGGGACTATAGGCATGCGCCATGATGCCCAGCTACTTTTTTGTATTTGTAGTAGAGATGGGATTTCACCATGTTGGCCAGGCTGGTCTCGAATTCCTGAGCTCAGGTGATCCACCTGCCTTGGCCCCCCAAAAGTGTTGGGATTACAGGTGTGAGCCACCACATCTGGCCTTAAAATTTATTATCTGACTCTAGCTGAGTCTTCTGGGGGTTCTAAGACAGAGTCCATTTCCTTGCCTTTTCTAGCATTCCTTGTCTTGTGACCTCTTTCATCTTCAAAGCCAGCAATCACTCCACTTCAGCTTCTGTGTCCATCATAACATCTCCTGTCATCACCTCTCCTCTGACTCGACACCATGTGTATATAGCTTTTCTGATTCATGCAGATAAGTACCAGATTCCACGACACCACAAACTCAATCCCCTTTTCCCTGTGCTTCCCCTTGTAATAACATTGAGCCCACGCAGATAATCCAGGATAGTCTCCCCTTCTCAAAATCCTTAATTTAATCACATCTGCAAAGCCCCCTTTCCCATGTAAACAAATACTTTCACAGATTCTGGGGATTAGAACTTGGACATCTTTGAAGAAACCATTATTCTGTCTATTACTAACCCCTTTGCTGGCCAACTTTATTTTTCACTCCTCCTAAGAGCCTTCAGTGACAGCTGAGCCAGTATCTCCCGTTACCCCATTATATGCTGTAAAAATTGCTTCCCACCTGTGTTTGCCCTGCCGAATGTCCTTTCCTTTGTGTTCGCCCTGCCGAATGTCCTTTCCTTTGTGTTCTGGTCTATTCACACCAAGACATTTCACGTTCTCCTTTTTTCATGTTAGCTCCCTTTCTTCTCTAATGTCTTTGTCCTTAGAAGTCCTGTTCCATTTAGAATAGAGATTTCTGCTTAAATTTTGGAAACATATGAGATAAAACTGTAATCCCTAAATTATCTCTAATTAGAAGGTACATTTTAAAAAGCTGAGACCATGTCCTATCTTTCACATCTTCCACACTGTTAGAGTGTGTGGTAGGGTCTTGGGCACATACTGGGCATTAAAGAAGTATTTGGCAAATGGCACATTTGGAGAGCATCATACATATTTATGAATTACTAGAGGAACAGTTTCTACTGTGGGAGTTTGCATTCTCTGTTAAGTTTCACCCCATGTTGTGCTTGCCCTGATGCCTTTGTAGCGCCTCTGCTAGTACTAGGTGGGAAGAACACCACGTCCACCACAAAACAAAAACAAAACCCCATCCTAGTCTTCTTCGTTACAGCCCAAGCACAGGCTCCTGTGACAGGGTGAGCCTTCAAGCTTGTGTTTTCCCGTGTGCCTCTGCTACACCTGTCCACACCCCACTACGGCCAAATAATTTACTATTTTAAATGGTGGTTCCTGAAAAGAGCTTTACCTCCCTAGGCCAAAAATTGCATGTATGGGCAGAAAAACCTTTCCAGCATGGCAAACTGCTAAGCACATTTTATTTTCATGCCTTCCCAGCTGTTTTCTGTCAGTTGCAGCCCATCCTTTTATTCACAGAGGTTTCAGTGAAATATGGTGCTGTTTCATTTTTAAATTAATGATCTTCATTTTTTATTATTGACTACTTTTGGCTTGAGTAAAATACTTCATTCTCCTGTATTTATTTCTGTGAAGCAGACAATAAAGAAGAACCAAAAACTCGCCATGTGGGGTCAAACCAGTAGCACAGCTCTCTGTATATTCTCTCTAAAGGGAACCCTGGGGGGAAGATGGGATTTTTATCCCCAAATGTTTCACGCCTTTTTAACTTTTCTTTTCTTTTTCGTTCTTTTCATTCATGTGCTTGGGAAAAGTCTTTCTGCTTCTTTGTGGAAAATGGTTACTATAACCAATGTATGCAGTGGTAGGTCTGTGTGGAGTAAGTTCTGTATAAATTCTTCTAGCAGTATAAAAAAGGAAAAGGGAGTGGTCACACCAGGAAAAGGGGATTGTGTTTGTGGTATCGTGGAATCTGGTACTTATCTGTGTGAATCAGAAAGGCCGTTTGCCTGGACACAGCTGGGCCAGGACCGTTAATCATTGGATGAAGTGGCAGAGGAGTATTTATCTTATAAGCAGCTGAGCCCTACTGGAAACATATTGTCTTGGGTTTGTCTCTCATCTAAAGCAATTCATTACTCACCTACAAATGCTGTCACCGATCCCAGCAGCTATGATGATCCGCTTCCTCAGTACTCCTGATGTAAATAAAAAAGGAAAACTGTTTTCAGTACTAGATCTTCAAAAGTTTTTTTTAAAGGGGAAACATATAATGGAGTTGATTTTCTATTCTGAAATATATGTAATGATTCAGTAGTTTGAAAGGAAGTTTCTTTATGTTTAAAGGGAAACTTAATAAGCTTATTACCACAGAATAATTTAGCATTTTGGCCTTGTTCTTGAGAAATGCCTCAGACCATATAGAGATTAAATATGTGTGTATTCCGCTGTCAGCAATTATAAATCTCCCTCCTTCTCTGTCTCTTGCATTATCAGCTTCCCCCTCAATATGGAATCAGTCTTATCAATGTATGAACCTATTACAGTAGTTTCTGTTTCACAAAATAAAACCTGCCTTTGGCCCCGTGCTTCCCTCTGCACTCATCCCATTGCACGCCTTCCTATTCTTTTAGTAGAACTCCTTAAAAGAGGAGCTGCTACTTCCCCACTGCCCTTCTCTCTGTACCCGAGTTACTGACTTCCCATCATCTGGCACAGTCTGATTATTCCTGTCCTCCTGATGAAACCTACTCCCCCACTGCCTCCAGTGATTGCCCTGCTTCTCTTCCCTGCCGCTCCATCCCACCTGAGGCTTGGGGTCCTCTTCCAAGCTCATTCAGGCAGAATTCAGTGGCTTGCAGTTACAGGACTGAGGTCCCTTTTTTTCCTTGCTGGCTGAACACAAGGGGCAGCTCTCAGCTCCTAGAGACCACCCTCAGGTCCTAGCCATGTAGCCCTCTCATCACATGACACCGTACTTGAAAGCCAGCAGTCTGCTAGGGCTATCATATATAACACAATGCAATCATGGGAGTGACTGTCCCGACATAGTCACAGGTCCCACTCCTGCTCAAGAGGAGGGGATCATACAAGGCGTTTACACCAGGGGATCATTTTAGGATTCTGTCCACCACAGCCTTTTTTCTCCACCTGTACCTAAGTCTTAATGCCATCTCCTCTAGTTACATGGCTCTAAATACCCATATATTCTGACCCCCACATTTACAGACCCATACCCACCCACCTACCCAACATCCCTGCTTGGAACCTATTGAGCATCTCTGACTTAAACTAGAACAAATGATTCCTTTATATTAGTAGTGTCTTTGATTGCATATAATAGAAACTTGATTAGATTTCTTAAACAAGTAAGAGATTTAGTATTCTCATAGGAAAACTAAAGGCAGGTAGTCAAGGTGATGCAGGCATCTCACAGCATTCATATTCTGGGCTCTTCGTGTTTCCCTGCTTCACTGTCTTCATCTTAGCATGTGACTTTCACACTTCCAGTGATAACATAGCTGCTACCCCTCCAGGCATGACTTCTGCATTTTCTGGCTGGAAAAACCTGTTGCCTTTTTGCTAGGAAAACAAGAGTCCTACCCCCAGTAGACATGTACACATATTGGTAACTCTGTCACATGGTCATCCTAGTTAAAAGGGAACCTGGAAAACCAATTTATAGCTCAACATGTTAGCCCTCTGAATGACATTGATTTTTCCCCCCAAAAGAAGGAGAGAATGAATATTGGCTAAGCAGCTAGCAGTGCCAGCCACATCCCTTGTTTATGTGGGATTAGTTTGACTGCAAGTGACTCTAAAACCAGAATAATGATAACATTAGCAGATACAACTTGGTTCCTTCCTCCATAAATATCTGGTGCTGGTGTGGTGGTTTCATGATTGTCAGGGACCCAGGCGCTTGCTGCTTTACCATTCTCATGTGAGACTTCTACCTCAGAGGCAAAGATGGCCACTCTGCTCTAACCAGTACATGGGCCCTTTCTTTGTGATGTACAACAAATTTTACTCTTACGTATGGAAAGAATTTTTCATTATAGTTTTAGCTGCCCAGGTTTAATTCCGTGCATTTTCTTATTCATAACTGTGTTGTTTCTGTGCATGTTTAGTAAAGGAGCAGCCTTGGTAGGTTTTTTCAAATTTTTAATTAGCAATTAAGCACATTTCATTTTTAGAGGCAGTGTATTAGTTTCCTATTGCTGCTATAACAAATTACCATAAATTTAGTGGCTTCAAACAATATAAGTTTATCGTCTTACACTTCCTGATGTGAGGAGTCTGAAGTGGGTTTCACTGGGCTAAAATCAAGGCATCAGAAGGATGACATTTCCTCTGAAGGCTCTAGGGCAGAATTCATTCTTTCCAGCTTCTAGAGGTCACCTTGCCTCGTGGCCTCTTTCTCCATCTTCAGAGCCAGTGACATTGTTTCTCCCAATCTCTTCCAACTTATTCTGCAGCTTCCCTTTTACAGGGATCCTTGTGATTACATTGAGCCCACCCTAGCAATCCAGGAGAATCTTCTTATTTAAGACCACCAATTTAACCAAATCTACAAAGTCCCTTTTGCCATATAAGGTAACATCCACAGGATTAGGATTTGGATATCTTTGGAGAAGGAGGATTATTCTGTTTACCAGAGACAGTTCTAATGCAACCTGCAAAGAAATTTTTGTTTATTTGTATTATCCCCTAAAACTGTTGTCCCAAAAGGCTTAGCTGAGACCTATCATTGAGTTTTCATGAATGGAGTTGGACAGTAATTGTTAGGAACGTTGAAAAGATTAGGCTTTCATTTTTTTAGTTTTCTCTCCAAATGACGTTGTCTAGTTAATGGCATTTCTAGAGACAATGCTTATATATAGTTGCATTTTGATTTCTTTATGTGAAAAATATGTAGAAGACTTTTTATCAGTGAAGTCCTTCATCTGAGCAAAATTTTGTTGTATTAATTGATGTTTGTAACTAAATTTCTTTTTTTTTATTCATTTACTGGGCTTTTAATTTTTCAGGAAAAGGGATTTCAATCTGAAATATCAACAATAATACCTACCAAAACACAAAACTATTCTTCTGAAACCTCAAAGTCAAGACATCTAAACAAAGAATTGTTTGACAAAATTTTAATGTAATTATATTTTTGTCTATTTTTTGTTGCAGATAGCAGTCGTTGACTTTCTTTTATTGGCTTTTTCCCCCCCAAATAATGTCATTATAATTAACAGACATCTCTGTTTTATTTATTTTTTTTCTATTCTGTCTTTATAGCTTAAGAAATGTATAAAAACTCCAGAAATCCCTTCTAAACATGTCAGGAACTGGGTCCCCAAAGTCTTGGAACAGCGACGACAAGGTTTGGAAACATACTTACAGGTGAGATATGTTTAGATCCTCAATTTATATAGTATAACTTAAATAATCATATGTCTCACCATTTTTTCTCAGAACATATGGGTGCAATACAAAATGTATTAAGCAGCCAAAGATTCTAAATGAAAGGATGTTCAGAATTACAGATAATGTTGTTGGTTGGTTCTTGTAGCTTCAATTAGGATTCTATTTAAAATTGGTTCTGTGCATTGGGGAAGTGATATTTTAATAAAAAGGCAAAAACTGTTGTAGAGAGGATCTGTGGTTTTTTTTTTTTTTTTTTTTTTTTTTTTGAAACAGAGTCTCACTCTGTCACCAGGCTGGAGTACAGTGGTGTGATCTAGGCTCACCGCAACCTCTACCCCCTGGGTTCAGGTGATTGCCCTGCCTCAAGCCTTCTGAGTAGCTGGGACTATAGGCACACACCACCATGCCTGGCTAATTTTTTGTATTTAGTAAAGATGGGGTTTCACCATGTTAGCCAGGATGGTCTCAAATCTTTTGACCTTGTGAACCACCCGCCTTAGCCTCCCAAAGTGTTGGGATTGCAGGCATGAGCCACCGCACCCAGCCCTGACCCGTCTTTTTTTTAAATTCAACTATACAGGTTACTTTGTTTTTGCTTTTTGTTTTTCCTCTAAGATTTTTTTGCTTCTTTATAGCAATCCCAGCCTTTAGGTTTTGAGTTTTGTGGGGCTGGTTGCGGTAGGTAGGGAGAGAAACTGAACTCACAGCAGGTCTGGATAGTATATCTTTGGAATCAAATTGAAAAGGAATGTATAAAAATTGCTGATGATGAAGTGCCAACTTCTTTGAAAATTGGAATGTCCATTTAGGAAGAATGCATTGGGACACTCTTTCCTGCAGCTGAGAGGAGCAAGCAGGCTGCCTAAGTGAGATAGGACAAAGACAGTCTCTCTACCAAGTGACAGAAGAAGCAAAAGGAGAAGGTAGAGCAGTATCAGTTTCGTTGAGTTTTAAAACAAAAAGAACTAGTGGCCTCAGGTGAGTACTCAGTGTTGCTGACATTAAATCCAATACTGTGCAGGGCAGGAGCTGGAGTGGGCAGGTCCTGAGGTCAGCCATTGCTCCCTGGCACCGGGGTCCACTGGAGAGGCGACACATGAGAATGACGGAGTGAACATGGCTGGGGATGGGGGAATCCTGGCTCTTGAAACAGTATAGCCGGACTCCACCTAAGAGCTATGAATTTCTGACTGACCCATCTAAGACACGTTACATCAAACAAACTGGCAGCCATGATTGTGTTCTCCCTTTGATATCTTCATGGCCCTTTAAGCATTAACCTTAGGTGGATTCTGTCGAGGAGAGAAACAGGGCTTTGGAGCTAGTATGCTGTCTCTTCTACAGAGCTCTGTGAATGGCTGTCCCTGAATCACTGGTGATGAGAAGCTGAGGGGAGGCTGACTCCTCAGGCTTGTACTTAGTGAGAAATTCAGAGGACTCTCTCACAGTAGAAAGATTCCAGAATTCTGTTCCTGGCCCTTACAGTTTTGCTGGTCTTTACAGTGCTCTAATAGGAAAGCTGACATGCAGAAGGCCCCTGAGGACATCTAAGGAGGGCTTTCTTTACTGTTTTTGCTCTTCTGCTTTTGGACTTGGCAGAAGAATCCTTCGCTGCCTCTCTCTGGGGGTGAGAGCTTAAAGGAAATGAGGATTACAAATCACAGGAGTGTGTGTGGCCATGGTTTTTGAGACTGTGTATGAGGAGCTATGATCCTTCCATAGCTTCAGGCAACACTACAGAGCAAAAAACAAACAACAACAAAAAAAACAGACTTCAGAAATTGTGTGTAAAGAGTGAAAATGCATGTACTCTATAATTAAATGAAATAGGTAAACAATGCATTCTTACTCGTAAGCCAGATTTTCCATGATATTGTATATCTTTAAGCTTTAGCTCTGAAGAAAGCTCTACTCTCTTCCCCTCATTGTATTTGACACATGATTTCCATTACTACTCAGTGTAAACATTTTAAGTCGTTTGTACTTTGGATATAAATATGTGCATAGAGTCATCTGGCACAGAGAGGAGTTTATAGTGACACTCAAATTGAGCTTAGAAATTTCTATTCTCAGAAATAAGGCTTGAAAAATGTGGTCGAAGGGCTCAGAGGGTTTGCTTCTTGTTTGTGCATTTAATAGTCAATTTTTGTCACTTAATTTCCCAAGGAGTTCAAGGGAGATTTCTTTTCTACTTGATTCTGTTTGCAGGCAATGGGAGCTAGATGGACGTTGCAAGATAAGCCTGAACAATTTATTAATCCTAAATGAAAATCCTAGCCTAGGTGTCATTTCTTGATCACTTAAATCAGGTTAGAAGTAAGACAGTGTTACTGTTTCTCCTGCTTGCTTTCATTACTCGAGCTAGAATCCATTCATGCTCGGGTCCAGCCTGAAACCCAGGCAGTGGGGTGCCAGCAGCACTTCCTCAGCAGGTACCCTCCTGCCACTAACCCATCTCGGTAGGAGCCAATAGTATGGCCCTGACCTGGCCCATCAACCTAAGAAAGTATTAATACCTCCAAACCATAGCATCTTAAGTTCACTTAAGGGAACTTAAGATGTTACATAGTCTGGCCCTTCAGCTATGTTCACAATCATCCCTCTGGCCTCAATTTTCCACCCATAAAACAGGCAGATCAGCTGTTGAGAGGGTCAGAGAAAACAACTTCCTGCCATCCAAGGGGCAACTAGTGCATTCTGGACCATGGGTGAGTACAACCCCACACATTTCCTAAGGTGGTTCCACATTGCTCTTTTATTTTAGAGATGGACAAACTGAGGTCCAGTGGAATTAAAAATCTTGCCCTGCTTCTGCAATATAATAAAGAGTTGGGACTGGAATTTTAGTTTCCTAACATCCAGTATGGGCTCCTTTCATCATGTGTGGTGGATTTTTCTAAGTCAGGAGAAATTTTTCAACCTTGACACACAGCTTTACGTAAGGCTTTAATAATAGATAAAGGAAAAGACCTTATAATCATAAACTATTACAGTCTAATTGACTGTAGTCCCCCAACTCTCTGGATAGACAGATCCATGATTTTTTAAATCAATAACTTGAATAGCAAAAACTATTCACATGCGTTAATTTTCTGTGCTGTATTTAAGTAAGGTGCTAACTTAAAAACAAGAAAGGTCAAATTACATATTTTCAAAATTAATTTTGTCCCACCTGAGATTTTAAACAAAGGAAACCCAACCTATGTCGGCATCTGTACTTTTAAAACTCTTTTCTATTCCTTTGCTGGTTACCAATGAAATTAATGAAAGGAATAAAACTAATGAAAATGAGAGGCAAAAAACCCTACACTTAGCATTTATCTGGCTGTTTCTTCAATTTGAAAATAAACACATCATATTGGTCTTCAAGATGCAATTTATAAATATTTTTTATTTTAGCATCTCTATTCAATTTAAGTAATTTTAGTTTTAAAAAACTATTTTGGCAGAGAAGTAGGGATTAGGAAATTTTCCTGGTGTATATTTTTTATTGTAGGTTTCTTTAAAATATTTTACATTGTATTTGAAAAAGCCACTTTATTTTCAAATAGAAATTACAGATCTTAAGGAGAAAAAAGCAAGCATATTATTCAAAGTAATGTGGAATTGCCACAGTATGAATAATTTGTGGATAGGTTCTAGTCAGTGAATTTACCTTCAAAAAACTTCTGCCAGTCTACAGATTTCCATATGATCAATTTTGCAGAGTCTAACAGTGGAGCAACTATAGTGAATGCTGTTTAGTGTTACTTTCCTGGAGAATAAAAACAGTAGTATTAAGGTTAAATAAGTGAGTTTTAATTTTTAAAGTACATTTCTAAATCATTATTACTTTCCTACTTAAATTTTCAAATGATTTGATTAGAAACAAATTCTAAAACAAAAACAAAAAACCCTAGCTGAATATCTAAGTATGTATAGTATCTTAAAATCAAAATCTAGAATTAATCAGGGAGATATTAGAAGCTATATTTGGCATTTGAGTAACTTGAAGTCTGGCAGTCTACCTGATGAACAGTGAACCTTAATTTTATTTTCTAGAATTATTTTCTGTTTATTGAATAACAAATCAAGTAGCTATTATCATGTTTTCTTATCTCTTTCCCCTTAAACAATATTCCCCAGGAAAACTCCCTAAGGTTTAGTGAATGAGGAAATCAATCACCTGTAAAAGTAGAATTAAGTAAAACAATATCTTTATGTATGAGTGGAAGAAAATTAGTTGGTTTTCATCTCAATAAGAGGTCTATACCAAATAGTTTTCTATTAACAAACTTAATTTTTCAAATTATATAAACTAGAAATTTATCTACTCTGGAGGGTATTTTAACTTGAAGATAAAAGCAAGTTAATATTTGATATTAATTTACCGATAAATGTTGTATGATTGTGTGTTTGTGTAGTTTTGCTTAATGATAAACACTCATCAAGGACCTATGGTGTCTGAGGCAGAAGGGCAGATCTAGCTTCACAGATACCTTGAACCATAGCCCAAATTAAGCTACTGTGGTTATTTTCTCTGTCACTCCTCTCTGCTTTCCATTGTGCAGGCTTCATCTGGCCCCCCTAGTGGTACAAAAGGGCTGCAACAGTTCTAGACCTCGCTCTTGGCACGTAGCCAAGTACAGGGGACTAGAAGGTTTCCTTTCAGTAAGACATCACAGAAGAAAGAGGCAGTGTCTTTCACTAGGAGTCCTGCAGATGTTTTTCCTGATGTCATTGGCTTATGTTTGTGCGCAGGCTCACATCTGAAACCTCACCATGGCCAGCCATCCCTGACTGAGTTAAGTGAATCAAAGCCTGCTCCTGAAGCTGAGGGAGAGAAAGGGGTTATTTCGCTAATGAATAACCAGGGTATTCTTGATAAAAGAAAAGGGAATATTCTGAGTGTGAGTTGGGGAGTGGAAGGCAACCAGCAAATTCCCATCACAGAAAATGATGATCCTCAGAAATTTTGAGTGAATTACCCAGGGTTATGAAAAAGTGGAGACTTTCTTGTCACTGGAATTCAAGGCTCTTTCCTAGAGAAATTTTCTAGAAAATTTAAAGTTATGAATATCCTTGACTTTTGACTTAAAGACCAGAAATATTTCTTCCCTTTATTTTTATTTTAAAAATATAAAATAATATTTGTCCATTAATGTAATTACTTTTTTTTTTTTTTGAGACAGAGTTTCGCTCTTGTTACCCAGGCTGGAGTGCAATGGCACGATCTCGGCTCACCGCAACCTCCGCCTCCTGGGTTCAGGCAATTCTCCTGCCTCAGCCTCCTGAGTAGCTGGGATTACAGGCATGCGCCACCATGCCCAGCTAATTTTTTGTAGTTTTAGTAGAGATGGGGTTTCACCATGTTGACCAGGATGGTCTCGATCTCTTGACCTAGTGATCCACCCGCCTCGGCCTCCCAAAGTGCTGGGATTACAGGCGTGAGCCACCGCGCCCGGCCTAGGTAATTACTTTTTACATTTAAAATTTGTAATTACCAATGAAGTTATGAGCTAGAACATCAATGAATTTAGCATCTCATAGTGTTCACTAGTTTCTGAAAAGCAGAAATCTTAAGAATAAATTAGTTTCCAAAACTGACTTGATCATCAAAAACAGTTTATGTGATAGTTTTGCCTCCTGATTTGAGATGACTTCCTGTCTTTCCTGAGACTCCACTGAAATAAAAGTACAGAAACTTAAGAATGAATAAACTCTAAGAGTTAAGTAGTAGATGGGCAAGGAAAAGAGAGGATCATCAAAGGAAGAACAATGTTAACAACTTTTTGGAAGATAGGATGTGGTGGGAACATATGAGTGGATAGAACAGAGTGCAAAAAGTAGCAGCCAGACTCAGTCATGTGGGTCTGTGGTGGAGGTGGGAGGCAGCTTGTGCAGGCAGTACTGGAGAGGCTTCTAGGCTGAGAGCCTGCAGGTGAGGAAGAGCATGGGGTGTGCAGAGAAGCCGAAAACAAGGAGATCCATTCATGGCACAGGTTGGGTATTCCTCATCCAGAATGATCCAAAATTTGAAACTCTGAGTGCCGACATGATGCCACAAGAGGAAAATTCCACACATAAGTACTTAATATAAACTGTTTCATGCACGAAAGTATTTAAAATATTGAATAAAACTTCCTTCAAGCTATGTGTATAAGATATATAAGAAACATAAATGAATTTCATATGAAGACTTGGGTCCCATTTTCAAGATATCTCATTATGTATATGCATATATTCTAAAATCTGAACACGTCTGAAATCTAAACATGTGTGGTCCCAAGCATTTCATATAAGGGCTATTCAAGCAATGTCTGCATGGAACAGATACCACTCATTCTGTGCAGAATACATGCAGCCTGTTGTTTGTGACCAGACAAACTTTTTAAAAACTAGTTTTCTCATAAAAACAGCAATATAACAACAACAAAAAAGTAAGCAGAATGGCTAGGAAGAGCTAAGTCTTGTAATGTGGATAGTAGGGCCCCTAAGTTTCCAACCCCCTTCCCACCCACTTACCCCAGGGAAAAGCTCCCCTGACTGCGTGCTCCACCCATATGGTCTTTGCATTCAGGCAAGGGCCTGTGTGAGCACTCCTGCTGACGTGCTAGCAGAGGAAACCCACCCAAGCCACCCAGGCTGCTTTCTTCAGTGTGACCTGATGATAATCAGGCATTTCAAGAAAACAAGTAGCATGAACAAAAAGACTAAGATGAACTAGAATACTGACTCTTCAGGAAAGAGATAATTCAGGACATAAAATATATCTTAAAAATTGATGTAATAAATCCAGAGATCTTCACAGTAGTATTACATCCCAAAGATTACAAAAGGATGCTACATAAAAGGAACAATCTGAAAACACATGAGAGTTCTTAGAATTAAATATGTTATCCAATTGAAAACATTCAGTAGATGCTCTCTCTAGTTGGAAAACTGTCCCATAAAGTACAGATACAAAAACTTCAAATAAAAGATGTAGAGGACCAATCCAGGTCTAACATCCCACTTCTTTCTGGACTTCCAGAAGGAAAGGGGTTAGGGAGTACAATACACAAGTAGGGAAGGGAATAATTGAAGGAAAAATAGTTGAAAACTTCCCCAGGTTATACAATATAAGCTTTTTATTTTTTTCCTTTCTTTTTGACAGAGCTGTGCCCTATCACCCAGCCTGGAGTGCAGTGGCACAATCTTGGCTCACTGCAACCCTCACCTTGCAGGTTCCAGTGATTCTCCTGTGTCAGTCTTCCAAGTGGCTGGGATTATAGGCGCCTGCCACCACGCCCTGCTAATTTTGTATTTTTAGTAGAGACAGAGCTTCGCCACGTTGGCCAGGCTAGTCTCAAACTCCTGACCTCAAATGATCCTCCCGTCTCAGCCTCTCAGAGTGCGAGGATTTCAGGCAGGGGCTACTGTTCCTGGCATGAGCATTTAAATAGGAAATGTGCTTCAAGGATAGAGAACAAAGAATGGCAGAAGGCTTGTAATGCCTAGACATGCCTGGTAAAATTTCAGTACATTGGAGACAAGATCTATGATTTTCCAGAAAGAAAAAGCAAATGATGGAGAAGGTTGAAGTTCAGTCATGGCGTCACTTCTTCTTTTGAGGCTGGTTTAATGGGCATATCCCTCCATTCTTCAGTAGAAACATTAATTTGTAAACTGGCACAAATTTTTAGACTAAGGATTTTCATGGAGTTGTGCATACATTACTTGTTCCATTTATTCCAATAATGTGGAATTTATCTTTCTGAGAAAGGTACATCTTAAATCACTTACTTGAGAATAATAGTTTTTGTTTTTATTTTTATTTTTTTTCTTTTTGTAGAGTAAAGAGTAATTAAATATACAATTAGTGTTGAGAGCTAAAGAGAAACAGCTCACAGAAATCAGGACTAAGGATAATCTAAGCTAATAATACAAATCCTTTTTTAAACAGTTTATTTGTAGAGAACACTTACAAAGCAAGTGTGAGGCTGGCTTGTTAAGCAATAGTAGATGCCCCTGAGTTATTGTCTGCACAAGACCCTATTACTTGACTAGTCTATCCTTCATTAATCCTTTAAATTATACAATATGATATATACTATTGGATCAGTAGTCCACAGGAGGTCAAACAATATTGTATTTTTGACTTTTTCAGTTGTATGTAAAACATTTACTAAAACTGACCATATGGGCTTGAAAATGTGTGTTCTTGAATTCTCAAATGCAGTGAACTATATATAATCAGATCAATGTTTTTAAGCATTCTGTTTATTAGTGTTTTTATTTTTAATTTTTGTGGGTACATAGTACATGTATATATTTATTTGGTATATGAAAGCTTTCTGTTTAAATGTCTTATATTTTAACTTGGCCACTTAGTCTATAAGAACAAAGATGTGTTAAAATTTTCCACCTGAATTTATTATCATTATTTATATAATTGGGCTTAGTTCAGCCATCTGTGTTATCACTCCATCTTTTTCTGTGATTTTTTTTTTTTGCCTACTTTTGGATTGGTGACCAATACTGTTTTTTTTTTCTATTGTTCCCCATTAGTTTATATTTGTTCTTTTAATAGTTACCTGTTATCTTTACTTTCCTCTTGAATATTACAAGGGTCTTACAGTATTTTAACTCTGTTCACCCTGGATATTGGATTCTGGAGTTGACAGTTCTCTTATTTCAGCACTTGCAAAATATTGTGATACTTCTTTCTTGTCTTTGTGGTTTCTGATTTTTAAAACAATCAGTTATATTGTTCTTTCTCCTATATTTAAGATGTTGTTTTTAAAAGGCTGCTTTCAATATGTTATTCTTGTCATTTTCAGAAGTTTGATTTTGATGTGTCTTGGTGTGTATTTAAGGTTTTCCTTTTTAGAGTTCTTTCAGCTTCTTGAATCTGTAGATTAATGTCTCTTGCCTGATTCGAAAGTTTTAGCCATTATTTCACTGAGTACACTTTCAGCTCCTTCTTCTTTCTCCGCTTATTCCAGGACTCTAATAACAGGAATGCTAGGTTTTTTATTATAAATCCACAGAGACCTGAGACCTTACTCATTTTTTTCACCTATTTTTTTTTTCTCCATTGGTCAGATTTGTTACCTTCTATTGTTTTGTCTCCCAGTTCACTGATTCTTTCCTTGGTTCCTGCATTCCATTGTTAAACCCTTACCCTAAGCTTTTTATATCAGTTATTATATTTTTTAGTTCTAAAATTCATATTTGTTCTTCTTTGTATCTTTGTTTCTTTGCTGAGATTTTATATGTCTTCCTTGAGTCTTTCTCTTGTGTTTTGTTTCAGATGTATTCATAGTTACTCATTGAAAAATTGTTATTGTGGCTGCTTTAAAATCATTGTCCGATTATCTTTACATCTCTGTCATCCTAGTGTTGGCATCTATAATCTTTTTCATTCAGTTTGAGATTTTCCTGGTTCTTGGTACAATGAATAATTCTGATTGAATCTTATACATTTTTATAATTATGAGACTCTGGCCCTTATTTATACCTTCTATTTTGGATGATTTTCTCTGCTTCACCTGGGGAAGATGGGATGTGGAAGACACCACCTTGTTTTTCCCAGGTGATGGTAGAATATTAGGCTCCTCATTTGGCCCTCAATGACACCTGGAGGGTGAGGTATGCTCCTCATTACTGTTAAGATGTAAAAAGTTCTTATTCTTTGCTAGGTTTCATCTGATGCCACCATAGAAGAGAAAGGGAGGAGTACCTTGTTACTGCTGGTGGCCCTGGAAGTCTAAGCTCCTCACATGGTTTCTGCTGACACCAGAAGAGGGGGCCCATTAACAGGTGGTGAAAGCCATGGTCCCTTAAGTGGCTGTCTCTGTTACCAACCTATCATTTACACCTCATTACAGCCTTATAAGGGTGGAAGTCTAGGCTTCCCTCTATGCCTTTGCTGCCATGAGTGGGGATGGGGACCACAGTTTCTTCCATGGTGTTTGGCTGGAATAGAGTGGTGGTCTTTACAAGTTTTCTGTCTTGCTAGGCTGCCCCTCTCCGGGTTCTGTGGCAAGACAGAACAGACTTTGGGTGCAGCTTTTTTTGTCTGTATCTCTGGGCATTTCCTGGTTGCCACCTTTTCAGCTCCAAGTCTGCCATATATAAGGCAAAACAAAAATCCAAGAAAAATAAAATTTATCACTGTGTATCTTAGTTTATTTTCTGCAGCTGTAATACAATGCCACAGACTGTGTAATTTGTAAAGAAAGGAGATTTATTTGCCTCATGGTTCTAGAGGTTGAGAAGTCCAAGATTGAAGGGCTACATGTGATGAGGGTCATCTCACTGTAACAAATCATGGTGGAAGTCATCACATGGCAAGAAAGGGCAAAAATGCACAAGACAGAAGATGGAGGCCAAACTTACCCTTTTATCAGGATCCCACTCCCATTATAACTAACCTACTCCCATGATAACAGTATTAATGCAGTCATGAGGACAGGGCCTTCATGACCTAATCACCTCTTAAACGTCCTACCTCTTAATATCATTATCTAACAATTAAGTTCCAACTTGAGTTTTGGAGGCAACATTCAAATCATAGCACTGTGTCATTCCTCCAGTCCTGCTGTCCCTGGTAGGTCTGCCGTCTGTCTTCAGCCTTTCATATCTTCTTATATTTGTTTTATGTACAATATCCTGGAGTTTTAGTTGAACTTAGCCGAAAGAATAGGGAAAAATATATCTCCATTTTGTCATAAGTAGATCCATTGACTTTTTGTTTGTTTCTTTGGTTTTATTATTCCCCAATTTTTTAAAATGTTTATACATATAAAGTTTACTGTCTTAACTGTTTTTAAGTGTGGAATTCAGTGACTTTAAAATACATTCATACTGTTATGAAACTATCATCAGCATCCATTCTCAAAATGCTTTTCATCTTGCAAAACTGAAACGCTATCCCATTATACAACCACTCTCCATTCCCCACTCTCCCAGCCCTTGTCAACCAACATTCTACTTTCTGTCTCTGATTTTGACTGTTCCAAGTGCCTCATATAAAGGAAAGTACAGTATTTGTCTTTGCGGCTGGCTTATTTAACTTAACAGACTGTCCTCAAGATTTACCTGTGTTGTATTATATGCCAGAATTTCCTTCCTTTTTGAGGCAAAGTAATATTCCATTGTGTGTGTAGAAGCCAGAAAGCTCCCCCAGATGACTGGGAGTTGATTGAACCAGCACTGAATGAATTAGATCAAAAGCTGAAACAGAGAACCTTGTGAGAGAAAGAAGAGTGGAATCTCTGTAGCCCATCTTAGGATCCACCACCAGAAAGCCACTATATTTTTAACCTCTTTTACAAGTGGAAAGCCATCAGCAGAGAACTCTTATGAATATTGTATTAAGGAAGAATATCAAGAAAAAAACCTGATAGCAAAATGAGAAAAGTAACAGTATGAGAACTTTTGCTGCTTGTGGTGCATCCAGACACCAATTTTGGGATGAACTCCATCTGTCAGTTTTCCCAAAGCAAGCTAAGAGTGGGCCGCATCATCGAGTATATACAGCATGGCTGCCAGGGCTGCTCTGGCCCGAGGCTATCACTCCCCACTCTGGACTCTGGACTTTGTGGGTTCCTGCGTGTGATGCCAGCCCTTTCCTGGGAGCAGTGAGCAGTGCCCCAGGCCGGAGTTGGAACACAGTCTCTGCAGGCAAGGCTTAACTGTCCATTAGCTGTGACTTGTAAAAATAAAACCTTTAAACCTCTTGAAAAAAAATGTACACACATATATATATATACACACACACACACACATATATATACACACACACACATACATACTGACCATATTTTGCTTATCCATTCATCAGTGGACACATGAGTTGGTTCTACGTTTTAGCTTTTGTGAATAATGCTGCTGTGAACATGGGTGTACAAATATCTCTTAGAGATCCTGCTTTTGATTCTTTAAGATGTGTACCCAGAAGTGGAATCACTTGATCATGTAATTCTATTCTTAATTTTTTGAGGAACCACCATACTTGTTATCTACAGTGGCTGTACTATTTTATTTCCCACCAACAGTGCTCAAGGGTTTCAATGTCTCCTCATCCTCACCAGCACCTGTTATTCCCTGGGTTTTTTATATTAGTCATACTGATGGGTGTGAGGTGGTATCTCACTGTAGTTTTTATTTGCATTTTTCTAATGATTGCTGATGGTGAGCATCTTTTCATATTTTTATTGGCCATTTAAGTCCTTTACCATTATTTAATTGGGTGTTTTTAATTGTTGAGTGTTAAGAGTTCTATGTATATTCTGGATATTCTTCCATTATTATATATCATTTACAAATGTATACTCCCATTTTATATATTGCCTTTTTTGATAGCAGAAAACGTTAAATTTTTGTAAAGTCCATTTGTCTTTTTTTTTTCTGTTGTTGCCTTTGTGCCTTGGTTATCATACCCAAGAAATCATTGCCAAATCCAGTATCAAAAAGCTTTTTCTTTGTGTCATCTTCTAAGAGTTTAATAGTTTAGGTCTTACATGTAGGCCCTGGATCCATTTTGAGTTAATTTTTGTATATTTTGTTAGGTAAGGATCCAGTTTCATTCTTCTGCATGTGGATATCCATTTTTCCTAGCACAATTTGTTGAAAAGACTATCTTTACCCCTTTGAATGATCTTGCACTCTTGTCAAAAAACCATTGGACCATATATGTGAGGTTTTAGTTCTGGACTGTTTATGCTATTATATTGGTCTATGACTATCATATGCCAGTACCACCTGTTTTCATTTACTATAGCTTTATAGAAAGTTTAAAAATCCGGAAGTGTGAGTCTTCCAGCTATGTTTTTGTTTTTCAAGATTGTTTTGAGTGTTTGAGTGTCCCTTGAGGTTTCATATGATTTTTTGAGTGGACTTTTATAAATTATTTATTTATCTTATTTTTTAATTTTTTTATTGCATTTTAGCTTTTGGGGTACGATGTGAAGAACATGCAAGATTGTTGCATAGGTACACACATGGCAGTGTGATTTACTGCCTTTCTCCCCATCAGCTATATCTGGCATTTCTCCCCATGCTATCTCTCCCCAACTCCCCACTCCCCGCTGTCCCTCCCCTATTTCCCCCTGACAGACCCCAGTGTGTGATGTTCCCCTCCCTGTGTCCATGTGTTCTCATTGTTCAACACCCACCTATGAGAACATGTGGTGTTTGATTTTCTGTTCTTGTGTCAGTTTGCTGAGAATGATGGTTTCCAGGTTCATCCATGTCCCTACAAAGGATACGAACTCATCGTTTTTTATGGCTGCATAGTGTTCCATGGTGTATGTGTGCCACATTTTCCCTGTCCATTCTATCATTGATGGGCATTTGGGTTGGTTCCAGGTCTTTGTTATTGTAAACAGTGCTGTAACGAACATTCGTGTGCATATGTCCTTATAGTAGAACGATTTATAATCCTTTGGATATATACCCAGTAATGGGATTGCTGGGTCAAATGGAATTTCTATTTCTAGGTCCTTGAGGAATTGCCACACTGTCTTCCACAATGGTTGAACTAATTTACACTCCCACCAACAGTGGAAAAGTGTTCCTATTTCTCCACATCCTCTCCAGCATCTGTTGTCTCCAGAATTTTTAATGATTGCCATTCTAACTGGCATGAGATGGTATCTCAATGTAGTTTTGATTTGCATTTCTCTAATGACCAGTGATGATGAGCATTTTTTCATATGTTTGTTGGCCTCATGTATGTCTTCTTTTGTAAAGTGTCTGTTCATATCCTTCGCCCAGTTTTGAATGGGCTTGTTTGTTTTTTTCTTGTAAATCTGTTTTAATTCTTTGTAGATTCTGGATATCAGCTCTTTGTCAGATGGGTAGATTGCAAAAATTTTTTCCCATTCTGTTAGTTGCCCATTCACTCTAATGACTGTTTCTTTTGCTGTACAGAAGCTGTGGAGTTTGATTAGGTCCCATTTGTCCATTGGGGCTTTTGTCGCCAATGCTTTTGGTGTTTTAGTCATGAAGTCCTTGCCTATGCCTATATTCTGAATGGTTTTTCCTAGATTTTCTTCTAGGGTTTTATCATATTAGGTCTTATGTTTAAGTCTTTAATCCATCTGGAGTTAATTTTAGTGTAAGGTGTCAGGAAGGGGTCCGGTTTCTGCTTTCTGCACATGGCTAGCCAGTTTTCCCAACACCATTTATGAAACAGAGAATCCTTTCCCCATTACTTGGTTTTGTCAGGTTTGTCAAAGATCAGATGGTTGTAGATGTGTAGTGTTGCCTTCAAGGCCTCTGTTCTGTTCCATTGGTCTGTGTCTCTGTTTTGGTACCAGTACCATGCTGTTTTGATTACTGTAGCCTTGTAGTGTACTTTGAAGTCTGGTAGTGTGATGCCTCCAGCTTTGTTCTTTCTGCTTAGAATTGACTTGGCTATGTGGCCTCTCTTTTGGTTCCATATGAAGTTAAGTTGGTTTTTTCTAGTTCTGTGAAGAAAGTCATTGGGAGCTAGATCGGGATAGCACTGAATCTGTAAATTACTTTGGGCAGTATGGCCATTTTCATGATATTGATTCTTCCTAACCAGGAGCATAGAATGTTTCTCCATCTGGTTGTGTCCTCTCTTATTTCGTTGAGCAGTGGTTTGTAGTTCTCCTTGAAGAGGTCCTTTACATTCCTTGTTAGTTGTATTCCTAGGTATTTTATTCTCTTTGTAGCAATTATGAGTGGCAGTTCATTCTTGATTTGGCTTTCTTTAAGTCTCTTATTGGTGTATAGGAATTCTTGTGATTTTTGCATATTGATTTTGTATCCTGAGACTTTGCTGAAGTTGCTTATCAGTTTCAGGAGATTTTGGGCTGAGACGATGGGGTCTTCTAAATATACAATCATGTTGTTTGCAAATAGAGACAATTTGACCTCCTCCTTTCCTATTTGAATACCCTTTATTTCTTTTTCTTGCCTGATTGCTCTGGCTAGAACTTCCAATACTATATTGAATGGGAGTGGTGAGAGAGGGCATCCTTGCTTAGTGCCAGATTTCAAAGGGAATGCTTTGAGTTTTTGCCCATTCAGTATGATATTGGCTGTTGGTTCATCATAAATAGCTTTTATTATTTTGAGATATGTTCCATCAATACCTAGTTTATTGACGGTTTTTAGCATAAAGGATCTGTTGAATTTTGTCAAAGGCCTTCTCTTCATCTATTGAGATAATCATGTGGTTTTTGTCTTTGGTTCTGTTTATGTGGTGAATTACGTTTATAGACTTGCGTATGTTGAACCAGCCTTGCATCCCTGGGATGAAGCCTACTTGATCATGGTGGATAAGCTTTTTGATGTGCTGTTGCAATGGTTTGCCAGCATTTTATTGAAGATTTTTGCATCTATGTTCACCATGGATATTGGCCTGAAGTTTTCTTTTCCTGTTGACTCTCTGCCTGGTTTTGGTATCAGGATGATATTGGTCTCATAAAATGATTTGGGAAGCATTCTCTCTCTTTGGATTGTTTGGAATAGTTTCAGAAGGAATGGTACCAGCTCATCTTTTTATGTCTGATGGAATTCGGCTGTGAACGCTTCTGGACCTGGGCTTTTTCTGGGTGGTAGGTTATTAATTGCTGCCTCAACTTCTGCCCTTGTTATTGGTCTATTCAGAGTTTCAACTTCTTTCTGGTTTAGGCTTGGGAGGATGCAAGTGTCCAGGAATTTATTCATTTCTTCCAGGTTTACTAGTTTAGGTGCATAGAGTTGTTTGTAATAATCTCTGATGATGGTTTGTATTTCTGTGGAATCTGTGGTGATATCCCCTTTATTGTATTTTATTGCATCTATTTGATTATTCTCTCTTTTCTTTTTCATTAATCTGACTAGTGGTCTATTTTGTTGATCTTTTCGAAAAACCAGCTGCTGGATTTATTGATTTTTTGAAGGGTTTTTTTGTGTCTCTATCTCCGTGAGTTCTGCTCTGATCTTAGTTATTTCTTATCTTCTGCTAGGTTTTGAGTTTTTTTGATATTTCTCCTCTAGCTCTTTTAATTTTGATGATAGGATGTCAATTTTAGATCTTTCCTTGCTTCTTATGTGGGCATTTGTTGCTATAAATTTTCCTCTAGAGACTTCTTTAAATGTGTCCCAGAGATTCTGGTAAGTTGTGTTTTGTTCTCGTTGGTTTCGAAGAATATCTTTATTTCTGCCTTCATTTCATTGTTTATCCAGTCAACATTCAAGAGCCAGTTGTTCAGTTTCCATGAAGCTGTGCGGTTCTGAGTTAGTTTCTGAATTCTGAGTTCTAACTTGATTGCACTGTGGTCTGAGAGACTGTTATGATTTCTGTTCTTTTGCATTTGCTGAGGAGTGATTTACTTCCAATTATGTGGTCAATTTTACAGTAGGTGTGATGCGGTGCTGAGAAGAATGTATATTCTGTGGATTTGGGGTTGAGAGTTAAGTAAATATCTATTAGGTTTGCTTGGTCCAGGTCTGAGTTCAAGTCCTGGATATACTTGTTAATTTTCTTTCTCATTGATCTGTCTAATATTGACAATGGGGTGTTAAGGTCTCCCACTGTTATTATATGGGAGTCTAAGTCTCTTTGTAAGTCATTAAGAACTTGCTTTATGTATCTGGGTGCTCCTGTATTGGGTGCATATATATTTAGGATCATTAGCTCTTCTTGTTGCATTGATCCTTTTACCATTATGTAATGTCCTTCTTTGTCTCTTATGATCTTTGTTGGTTTAAAGTCTAATTTATCAGAGATGAGAATTGCAACTCCTGCTTTTTTTTGCTCTCCATTTGCTTAGTAAATCTTCCTCCATTCCTTTATTTTGAGCCTTTGTGTATCCTTGCATGTGAGATGTATTTTCTGGATACAGCACACCGATGGGTTTTGGCTTTTTATCCAATTTGCCCGTCTGTATCTTTTGATTGGGTCGTCTAGCCCATTTACATTTAGGGTTAATATTGTTATGTGTGAATTTGATTCTGCCCTTTTTGATGCTAGCTGGCTGTTTTGCCCATTAATTGATGCAGTTTCTTCATTGTGTTGATGCTCTTTACCATTTGGTATGTTTTTGGAGTGGCTGGTACTGGTTGTTCCTTTCTATGTTTAGTGCTTCTTTCAGGAGCTCTTGTAAAGCAGGCCTAGTGATGATGAATCTCTGAGTAATTGCTTCTTCGTAAAGGATTTTATTTCTCCTTCACTTATAAAGCTTAGTTTGGCTGGATATGTAATTCTGGGTTGAAAGTTCTTTTCTTTAAGCATGTTGAAAATTGGCCCCCACTTTCTTCTAGCTTGTAGGGTTTCTGCTGAGAGATCCGCAGTGAGTCTGATGGGCTTCTCTTTGTGGGCAACCTGACCTTTCTCTCTGGCTGCCCTCAGCATTTTCTCCTTCATTTCAATTCCGGTGAAGCTGACGATTATGTGCCTTGGGGTTGCTCTTCTTGAGGAATATCTTTGTGGTGTTCTCTGTGTTTCCTGGACTTGAATATTGGCCTGCCTTGCTAGGTTGTGTAAGTTTTCCTGGATAATATCCTGAAGAGTGTTTTCCAGATTGGATTCATTCTCTCCGTCATAATCGGGTACACCTATCAAATGTAGATTAGGTCTTTTCACATAGTCCCATATTTCTTGGAGACTTTGTTCATTCCTTTTTACGCTTTTTTCTCTAATCTTGCCTTCTTGTTTTATTTCATTGAGTTGATCTTCGACGTCTGATATCCTTTCTTCTGCTTGGCCAGTTTGGCTGTTGAAACTCGTGTTGTGTTTTTCAGCTCCATCAATTCACTTATATTCCTCTGTAAGGTGTTTATTCTCGTTAGCATTTCATCAAATCTCTTTTCAAGGTTCTTAGTTTCTTTGCATTGGGTTAGAACATGTTCTTTTAGCTCAGAGAAGTTTCTTATTACCCTCCTTCTGAAGCCTGTTTCTGTCAATTCATCACACTTATTCTCCATCAAGACTTGTTCCCTTGCTAGTGAGGAATTGTGATCCCTTGTAGGAGGAGAGGCATTCTGGTTTTGGGTGTTTTCATCCTTTTTGTGCTGGTTTCTTCCCATCTTTGTGGATTTATCCACCTGTCGTCTTTGTAGTTGTTGACTTTCAGAATGGGTCTCTGAGTGGATGTCCAGTTTGTTGCTGATGAAGTTATTTCTTTCTGTTTCTTAGTTTTCCTTCTAACATTCAGGCCCCTCTGCTGTAGGACTGCTGAGGTCCACTCCAGGCCCTTCTTGCCTGGGGATCACCTGCAGCGGCTACAGAACAGTAAGGGTTGCTGCCAGTTTCTTCTGCTGCTGTCTTTGTCCCAGAAAGGTACCCGCCAGATGTCATTCTGAGCTCTCCTTTATGAGGTGACTCTTTCGATATACAGGGGTCAGGGAGCTGCTTGAGGAGACAGTCTGTCCTTTATACGAGCTCAAGTGCTGAGCTGTGAGCTCCGTTGTTCATTCAGAGCTGCTGGGTGGGTATGTTTAAGTCTGCTGCGGCAGAACTCATAAATGCCTGTTTTTTTCCCCCAGGTGCTCTGTCCCGGGGAGTTAGGTCTTTATTTATGAGTTTTTGTCATGTTGCTGCCTTTTTTCATGGCTGTCCTGCCCAATGAGGAGGCAGGTTAGTCACAGTCTGCCTGCAGAGACTTTGCTGAGCTGCTGTGGTCTCCTCCCAGCTGCCGTGTGAACTTCCCTGCAGTCCTGTTTATATGAGTACAGTTACAACTGCCTCGACAATGGCAGCCCACCTCTGTAATGGCAGACTCTCTCTGTAATGGCGGGCTGCCTCGGTAATGGCGGGCTGCCTCGGCAATGGCGGGCTGCCTCGGCAATGGCGGAGTGGTGGACTGCCTCAGTAATGGTGGGTGCCCTTCCCCCACAAAGCTGGACTGTCCCGGGTTCAGCTGTGCTTGCTGTGAAACTCTCAATCCAGAGCATTTCAGATTGCTGTTTTTTTTGTGGGGGTGGGACCAGTGGAGCCAGATCAAATTTTCTATTTCTTCATGGTTTAGTCTTGGTATGTTTTGTGTTTCCTTCTAGAATGGGCATATTTTCATGTGTCCATTTCATTTAGGTTATACAATTTTTCTTTTTTTCCCCCCATATTCCATTTTTCTCTGCTCTAATCTTTATTTCCTTCTTTCTCCTTGCTTTGAGATAGATCTCAAAATATTTTACTTATTTATGTATATTAGAGACAAGGTCTTCCTGTGTTGTCCAGGCTGGCCTAAAACTCCTAGACTCAAGCGATTGCCCACGTCAGCCTCACAAAATTCTAGCATTACAGGTGTGAGCCACTGTGCCCAGTCTAATTTCCTGGGATCTTTATCTTCATGCAGCTTTTATGACTAGAATTAAACTGAATTTACCAGGAGAATTTTTATTTGTTTTTGCTGATCGTTTGAGAAGACAATCAATTGAGACTTCTTAAGGCATTGTTTTTTGTTTTTTGTTTTTTTAAGTTTTTTGTCCACATTGATAGCATTAATTTAGGTTACATTAATTTAATGCTTTCCAGGTTCACTTACCTGTAAAGGAACTGAAGCAGCTACAATGTTATCTCAGTTAAATACTCAGGATTCACCATCTCATGCCAGGAAAATTTAGGACATGGACACACAATGAGGGGTTTAGGAGCAGAGGTTTAATAGGTGAAAGAAAGAGAAAGGAAAACAGCTCTCTCTGCAGACACACTTAATATCATGGTGTTTACAGAATAACAGAATCTCTGAATAATAGAGTCTCTGTGTCTGCCTTTGACCCTTTTCAAACACCCGCAGTGTTTAAGAGGCATTTTCCTTCAAAGTAGGCTGCTTTCCCCTCCCTACACTGGTTGTGTTTTCTACCTGTTATCTTTCTTTTTCCATGAGCTTCTTTACTTTCCTAAAGGAAATATTTGGCAGTAACTTGATTTTCTTCTCCACGATGCAGTAAAAACTGGTATTTTATTTTGAAAATTGTTGTCAGTAGCTGCTTTGCTGCCTTTATCACTGTTGCTTCATGAAAATGCTTAAACAACATCCCGTCTGCCTTTAGAGACAAACGGTCATTAAGTGTCAGGCAGGGTGTGTCTTTTACCACCATGTGATGTTTTCTCTGGTGTTCTTTCTCACTTGATAAGCAGTGTTGTAATAGTGGGAATACTAATACAAAACTGTTTGTAGCACTAATCTACAAAATTTTTGGTCCTTAAACTACTTTGTGAACCACATTTTCATCTATACTAGAATGTACTCATGAACTTATTTTTCATGACCGTAAACTACTTGTATATTTGATATTTCATTCTTAAATTACCTAAAATTTCTATTTTATGGCCACAAGCCATTTTTAGGTACATATTTTCATCTTTTTCTCATTTCTTTAAATAGTACCAGCAGTAATATTCTTTTAGGAAGCCTTTTCTTCAAGTCCTGTGCAGACTCCCAAAGTTCTTGCTTGTTTGTTTAAATCACTTCATGAGAATTGTAGAAAAGCCATAACTAAGCTGAGAACAGATTAAATTAAAGTGAACTGAGACTCAGGTCTTTAATGCTTTCTGGGTTGACTTACCAGAGAAGGGGTTCCCTCTTGGTCATCTCATCAAAATCACAAACCACTACATTTCAAAGACTGCTAGGATTTCGAATCATGAAAACTACAATGGTTAAGTTTAGAACAGTTTCTAATTACTATCTTAGAATTATTATTATTTCTAAGTTACTTTTACTTCTTAATGGTGTTTTCTCATCATTCACAGAATTATGAATGTCTATATAAGTAAAAAAATTCTTATGTAAAATGTTTATCTTTTCTCTCTTTTTCTCCACCTTCCATTTTTGTGGTCTTAAGTCAAACATGGTCAAACATGAACCTATCTTTCTAGCCATCCAACTCTGGCCGAGGATTCATTGAAAATTTCCCCTCTAATCCACATCTGACAAGGTAAAGGCATTGATGAAGCTGAGTAAAGTCGGAGTGCATCAGGGAAGCCCCATGCTATCCATCCTTATTGCCATCCTAACCCTGACAGCTCAGGTTCTGAGAAGTTTTAGATTAAGAAGTGGTTTGTCATGGCAGTCTTGGTTCTTACCACGGATTTCCTTTAAACTGCATCTGAAGGAAAGAACAAGACCTTATGTATTTGGGAGAGGGTAGGGGTTGGTAAAAGAGAGGTGTATAATTTGAACTTTATAAAATCATCATAGAAGCCTGTAGAATACAGTTTCTATGACGGTCCTGCTTATAACATGAGACAAACTGTTGTTTGTTCTTGTTAAAGATTGTGAACAGTGTGTTAAATAATATTAATGGCTGGGATTGTCAGTACTTAACAGTACCTTCCTTCTACAAGTGATTTTATTGATCGATACAGACTCAATGTAACGGGGGCAGATTATTTTTACTGATTTTATTGAAACCTTAACCAAGTTTCTTAGTGTGCCACATATCTTTAAATAGATCTAGATGATGATGTAGATTAAGAAAAGCAAACCACCATCCATCTCTTTTTGATCTGTTAATAACTTAAATCCATCATTGCTAGCAAGTGTTTTCAGATTGTGTTGTACATACATGTTTCTGTTGTGCCTGGTTAGAAATACTATAACCCAGTTTCAGTGGCTGGTTTTTCATACAGAAAAACCCTAATCACTTATCTAGTATTTGGCAGACAAGTTTGTCATCATAAGTGGTGAATGTATTGACAAAATATGAAAATGAGAAAAACTTTAGAAGTCTTTGTTTTGTAAATTTAGTTTTTGTAGACAGTGACCTATAGATTCACAAGGTTTACAGTAGTTCTATGAGACTTTTTGTGATAAGCTTGAAGGAACCTCTTTATGAAGGCTACAGATAATTTCTTAGAACAATGTATGACATTTCCTTTTATAGTTTTTAAGGCCTGCATGGTAACTATGAAGAATTGTGCTACTTAATTTCAAATATATTTTATTTTTCCCAGTGATTTACGTGCTTTCCATTTATCTCAAAATGATATGTACTTTATTTAAAATAATTTTTAGTGCTACAAATAATTTCTTAGAACAATGTATGATATTTCTTTTCATATTTTTAAGGCTTGCATTATAACCATGGAGAATTGTCCTACTTAATTTCAAATACATTTTATTTTTTTCAGTGATTTACATGCTTTCCATTGATCCCAAAATATGGCGTGTATTTTAAATATGATATATCTCCTTTAAATGATATGTGTTTCACTTAAAATAATTTTTACTGCAGAGCAGTGTTTTAAATTTCTAAAACCATCTATACATATGATTTATTTAAAGGAAAACAGTACACTCTCTTTTCTAGGAAATAAACCAGTATTTTAAAAATTCAGGTAATGCATTCTTGCTCACCTAGGGTAGACAAGCCTGATGAAAGCCAAGCCTACCAGGCTGTGGGAAATGAGCCTTCAGAGGTGATGTGGGCCAGTGGAGGAGGCATCAGTAATGGCGTTTTGTGAAGTTGTGGCAGTAATGGCAATTAGAAATAACAAAACTGTGTATGATTTCATGGAGAGAAATTTGTGTGAGAGAAGGGAATGGAATAAAAATATTAACTCTAGTGGATTGTAGCCCCAAAGATTTGATTGGGCTTAAAACATAAAACTTTGGGAGTTTTAAACCTATGAATTATAAAATATTGACCACCTGGTCTGGCAATGCATACTGATTTTTTAAAATACCTTCAGCAGTCATAAATTAAGTTCAGTGACCTCAGCTAGAACCCCCTGTTAATAAGGTGAATGTTTTGGGTTAAATCCTTTTCTAGGCTGGGCATGATGGCTCATGCCTGCAATCCTAGCACTTTGGGAAGCCAAGGTGGGCAGATCACTTGAGGTCAGGAGTTTGAGATCAGCCTGGCCAACATGGTGAAAACCTGTCTCTACTAAAAGTGCAGTAATTAACCAGACCTGGTGGCATACACCTTTAGTCCCAGCTACTCAAGAGACTGAGGCAGCAGAATCGCTTGAACTCGGGAGGCAGAGGTTGAAATGAGCTGAGATTGTGCCACTGCACTCCAGCCTGGATGACAGAGTGAGACCCTGTCTCATAAATTGATTAATTAATTAATTCTTCTCTAGAGCTGGCCTTGCTGGTTGGTGGCTCACAGCTGCATGCTACTTCTGGAAAGAAGACTGGTGGGGTGTGGCACGACGTTGTACAGACCTGTGCTAATTTCCAGAAAGCCATCCAAAGCCCCTTTTAGTAACAAGTGGTGTCGTTTCATGTATATGGACAGAAAGACCACATGTTACCTTCTCTTCACCGTCCGACTTCTCTGAAAAAGTAGATGGTTTTATTTGATGAAAACATAATCCTTGAGTTGGTGTTATATTTCTGTGAATATTAGTCTTTTTAAAGTGGCTGTGGGCTTTACTGTCTTTCAGTACTGCAGTCTTCCATTCAGAGAAGATTTTAGGAATATAGACATTATTATTGAGATAATTTTTATTAGTATTTTATTAGATTTTTGTGTGATGGAATCATGAGTTTTAAAAGAACTAGCGTTTGTAGTGAGTTTCACTTTTAGCTTGATGACTCCGGTTTAATCCAAGGAAGATCATTAAGAGTCTATTTTGCAGTCATCTACTTTCTAATATAGGTAATCTGTTTCTTCATAGACATTAAGAGTTCCCTTCTTGCAGGTTAATATATTTTAGTAACAGTATTTTTTGTTATTGTTCTGACTATATAATACATATGTATACACATATCTAACATCGCTGGAAAACAAACAACAAAAATAATTTTCTGTAATTCATCCACTTAGAACAATAGTTCTGAACCAGGGACAGTTTTTGCCTCACAGGGAACATTTGGCAGTGTCTAGAGACATTTTTGGTTGTCGCAGCTGAGGACGGGGTGCTACTAGCATCTAAAAGGCAGAGGTATGCTGTTAAACACCCCACAGTGGACAGGCCAGCACCTAACTAATAAATATTAATAGTGACCCATAATGTCAAAATTGTAGTATGCCTTTTTTCTTGTGCATATTTATAATAATATCTTTTCAAACATTCATTATACCATCGATAAAGCTTTGTAAATTCCTCTTTTAACTTAAAAATGTACCATATGCATTTACCATGTATTACATGTTCTTGTAAGATAAGGTTTTTAAATATTAACTTTTTTATTATGGAAATTCTCAATATATAAAAAGTATAAACATAATAAACTCTCAGATTCCTATTATCCAGCTTCAACAATTATCAACTCAGGGGAGATTGTATTCCTCAGTTACTCCCCCCATATTATGTTGATGAAATATCATATTTTCATCCATAAATACTTTAGCATGTATTCCTAGTAGTTATTTTTGGTAACAGGATATTTTTGTAAAACAATTCTAACAAAGGCTTCATAATATCCTGTACTGTGGATGCATTATATTTTACTTAACTAACAGTCTGCTATTGAATTTTTAGGTCGTTTCTAG
The DNA here is from genome assembly GCF_009761245.1 of Sapajus apella. Taxonomy (NCBI): domain Eukaryota; kingdom Metazoa; phylum Chordata; class Mammalia; order Primates; family Cebidae; genus Sapajus; species Sapajus apella. The sequence goes on along the minus strand of NW_022436941.1, from coordinate 17,549,786 downwards.
TTTTTCTTCTAGAATTTTTTTCTTTTGGTTGGTTGGAGGTTTTGGTTTTTTACTTTAATCTTCATGTAGCGTATTCTCCTTGTTCTACAGGTGAAGTAGAAAGTGTGCGAACTAAGCAAGTCAAGAATGAGCACAGGACCCTTAATTTCATTAAACACTGTGTAACTGGTAAAGATTAATGTACATATCTCTTGCTAATTCTTTCCAATTACTTAGTTCATATAAATTCCCAAGCCTGGTTAATTATGCTGAAGTCAGGTAGTAATTCTGAACAGTGTTCCAACAACAAGGGAATTTTCCTGGTGTAACCTTGCCCTCTACACAGACTCTCAGCAGATTAGGCCCTCAGCCTGGAGTGCATTCATTTTCCGTTCAGGCCTAATTGCTGCCGACTGGCTGCCACAGGTACCTGGATAGCCTGAGTTTAAAGAGGCAGGGACTTCTGAGAACAAATAAGGAAAGATTAATTGTTTGTTTTGTTCCCTCCCAAGAGAAATGTGGGTGCTTAATCAAGAAAAATAATTTCTTCTGTTGATTTGGCTTATTTGGAGAAAAGATAATTGTGTAAAGGTAGGTGCAAAATGATGCCTTTTATAAGAGATATTGCCACTTACCTACACAAGAGACAAGGATATGGGGAAATAAATGTAAGACACTGACGAAATGGATGGGGATGGCTCACATTTCTCATAGTAAGTAATTTGGCTGTTGGGCTTTTATTTGTACCGATAGTGCTAGCTAGTGTTGTCATTTGTTTTGTCTGGATCTTCGGAAATCTAATCAAGGAGACAATAGTGTAAAAAAAATCAACAACACTTTTCCAAATTGTTCTTAATTGCTGGAGTACAAAGTGAGCTAAATGCTGTGATGTTTCCAATTAAAGAACCTGTTTCAACCAAGCACTATTAAATCTATCTTTCCCATTCTGATAAATAAGCTATCAAAGAGTAGAGCCAGATTAATTGAGAGCAATTAGTTCTAGATTTCTTATAATAGGGAGTGTGAACCAACATTATTAATGAATCTGGTGGTTTGTGGCATGGTAACTGTGTCATTTGTACCTCTGGCATATCAAAAAGGAAAACTGATTAAATGTTATCATATTTCTTATGATTTTTAGTGCCAAAAACTATTTATTTTCCAAAATCTCCAGTTATATGAGAAGGATGTTTGCCATATTCTAAATCACAGTTGACCCTTGTATTTGGAAATGAGGAAGTGATTAAATTAAAAAGAAGTGTGAATTGTTCCTCTAATAGGAGGGGATTAGACTTGCAAACACAAGAATGTCTAGACTAGGCAGAAGTTAGCAAACTTTTTCTGTGAAAGATTCGATAGTAAATATTTTAGGCCATGTGAGCCATATGGCTGTATTGCAATTACTCCATTCTGCCATTGTAGTGCAAAAGCTACTGTAGATTGTACGTAAAGGAAAGAGATGGACTGTGTTGAAATAAAACTTTATTTACAAAGGCAGCAGCAGATCTAATTTGGCTATCAGGGTATAATTGACCCATGGACTAAAGGCTCGTGGCAGGTTGGGCAGAAAGGTAACAGCGAGGACTGGAATGGAAAAGCATGGCCTAGCATAAGGAAGACGTGGATTCAGAGCCCCGAGTCTCCACTCTGCTCTATAAACTAGGGTAGTTATGTAACCTTTCTGAGCACTCGTCTCCTTTTCTTACTAGAGAGAAAAAAAGATATACCACGTGGAGTTGCAAAGGATGACTAAATTATCTAAAATACGTGAAGCATCATCTAATTCCTAAAATATAACAGGCATACAATAAAGAGTAGCTACCAATTTTTCCTCAGATCTGGGCTGTATTTGGCTTGTATGTTTTATCTTCATTTTCCTCAAATCCCAGAATGCCTCCAGGAATTCAAGGAGTCTGGAGGTTAATGCACAGTCTTAAGTATTTAGTCATGGAAATTAAATTTGAAAATATTCTTTCAGGAACCATCTCACCATTTCGACTAAAACCATGACTGATTTGAAATGCTACTTAGGACTATACGAGTTAGAAATTTTAAAGATGATGCAGAATGTTATGACTAGAAAGTTCTGATGGAACTTTTATCTACTCACGCATTCATTAATTCATAAAATAAATGTCTTTGAAGAACCTGTGCTGAGCCAGAACCTCTGAGGATGCTTTATGCTTATTATCTCATAGTCCATCTCATCCTAGCTCAGCAGCAGCATCTGGTATTGGAGGTCAGTCTGCCTAAATATGAGCTATTTTGTCTGAAACCACAGGTGTAAGCCTATCTGTAAAGCACATCGGTTTTCCTCAGTAGACAGCCACACTGAAATTGCCTTGAACCTCTTTCAGATCCTGGTGTTCATGAGCGCCTGTGGGAATCCGGTACCTGAGGGGCAGCGCCTGCGGCCCTCTCACTAGCGTGTCTCCAAGATGGACTGTGTACGATAATTCCCTGGGGAGCAGAAAGCAGCCAGGAAACTTGCCATTCTATTTATTTTTCTCTGATGAAAAGGTAGATTAAGTTTTATTAATATGCTGTTTAGACTGATACCAGTACTTTCACAAGTCAAAAGGTCAGACTGCCTGGGGTCACATTTGATATGGGCATTCCCACAACCAGGGGCCTGACTTGCTTGTTGATTAGAGCCCACTGTGATTTGTGGGGCCTGATTAGGTGGACTTATGAGCTCTTTTATCTGCATTCAACTAAACCTCACAAACGGCACACGTGACTTACCAGGAGTCCTGCTGGGAAACCACAGATTGAAGATTGAAGTAGAAAACTTGAGCTCACATGAATGGCAGTAGCTCTGTGCTATTTTTTTTTTTTTTTTTTTTTTTTTTGGCGGGGTTTTACTCCTTTTTCCCCGGGTGGGGGGGAATGGTGCGAGCCCCAACCGCCACCACCCCCGCCCGCGGGGCG